>NW_027556098.1:234692206-234812206 GCF_003287225.1 Phascolarctos cinereus
TTATTCAATCCTTGTGAATAGCACAAAAAATTTTCAGCAGGATTTCTACTACATCCTGATTGGAGTTATTCCCTTTGCATAGAAAGAAGAAATACAATATGAACCACATAAATATAATTGGCCTCCTGATAATGTACATATGTTTATATTTTTTAGAGTTTGTGTGCAGAGGGGGAACGTCTCGAAATGAATAAATGAATGAACATGTTGAAAAAATAATTTTCCATTTCTCAATTGATACTGGAGAATATTTTCCCTAACCAGAAACCTGTTGATAGGCTTAAATCTTTTTGTATATATATACCTCTTCCTCCATCTGGTACCTTTTCTGCAATTGATAAGATTCTAGTAAGCAAATAAACTGGAGGGGTAGAGAGATGATTTGCTGAGCAAACTTTGATGTCACAAGGCTAGCCAATCAAGAAAAAGTTAGGCTACACACAGAAGCAGCAGAGAATGGACACTACAAAAGGATAAGAAAAGAGTACTCACACAAACCTAAAAGCAAAGGAAGGGAGATATCTAAACTTTAAACTTTTTTAATGGGAAAAGACCAAAAGCAGAATGGTTGCCTGAGAATGCAGAAAAGGAGATAGGAAAGGGGGTATGACTCAATTCATAGCCCTTGTGCCTGCTCTCCTTTGCAGCTGTTGTCTAATAAATTGGCTGAGTCAACCATGACTATTGATATAATTAATTGAAACCAAATGCCTCTGGGCAAGTAACTTCCTCTCTCTGGACCACCTTCATTTTATCTCTAAAACGAGCGAGTTGCCCTAGATGATCTCGAGGTCACTTGTAGCCCTAAGATTCAATGAATCGATGATTCGAATCAGTAGGTACAGAGACCCACAGAAAACAGGTATAGAACATATCCAAAGCCAGAGGCACATCAGTCTGTTCATCAGAAACCTAAGACCTTTGGGCACAGCTGCAGTAATCTATTGTTACATCTACATAAATTCAGCTGGGGATGGTGAAGAGGGAGTTGAATTAATAATGAGTTTTGCTTCTTTCTTCGAAACATTCAAGCCCATTGTTTTTCAGGGACTATCTGTGTCTTTCTGCACTTTGTAAAGAGAACTGAACTTCAACATTTTTAGGGGTTTTTCCACTAAATGTAATCAGATATTCCTATTTAATACCAAAAACCTGCTTCCAGCTCCTTCTTCCTAAACCCATTAAAATGATTTCTCCTTCCTCAAACAATTCTGAGATTATTATGTTTTGATCTTTTTCCCATTTAAATTCTATTTTAATTTATCCTTATTTGGGTACATGTTAGATGATGATGACTATGATGATGATGATGATGATGTTGATGATGACTATGACAACTAGCATACAGAGTACTTCAAAGTTTGCAAAGGGCTTTTCATACACACCATCTCCCAAGTCTTAGTGAAGTTTTAAGCTATTAATGATTAAGTCTTTTGGGATCCCCTGTATATTATCTCATTTGATCCTCAGACCATAAGCTCCTAGAGTATTGAACTATGTCATATCTTTGTTACCCAATGCCTAGTATAATCCTTTGCAAACAGTAGGTAGTGAATATACAGTATGTTTGTTGAATTGGAGAGGAAACAAAATGCCAGATGAGAGGTCCTTTCTGGCTCAAGTCTTTTTGAACTCTTAAGAGTGAAATATAGCATTGTTATGACATTATGTTAACTCTTCAATACATCTCATTTGGGAGGAATTTTTCTGTATTGGGTCTGAGTCTATAGATAAATTCTTTGAGAGTTGATTAAATCCATTCAACCTATTCTGAATAATGCAAAATGGAACAAACTACATTTTTCCATCACTAAAAATAAAAGTGCTCTGACCTTTCTGGTACTTGTATGACTCCAAAGTGGCTGAAGCACTATATTTCAAGTTTAGAAAAAAAAAATTGAAACTACTAAGAAGAGAAAGTTGAATTACGTTTACAGGAAACAAAATATGAATTCTTAAGACTATCTTCTCCATTTAAGGTTATGATACACAATTTTCAGTTCTTTACAAACAAAGCCCATCTGTTTTAAGATTTCTTCTACTGAGGGACCCCAAGTTAAAATAGACAGAAAATCTATCGCAATCTTTGTTTTCTTCCTTTTACTTAAAAGGATGCAAATAAAATGCAAAATCCCACTCAACGAAATACTAAACAGCAAACACTGGTCTTCAGGTGTTTATCATTAGGTCTAACCTATTTTCAGAGAAAGCAAAGGTAGGCCCCACCCTATGAATTAAAATTTCACACTGGAATCCCAGAAGGAAAGGCTCTCAAAAACGAAATTCTGAAAATGCAAAGAGAGGCAATTGGGGGTGAGGGGTGATAAATGGGGACAAATGATGTGGATTCAAAGGGATCTCATCAATCAACTTAGATTTTTTAACACTAGAAAGACCAGAATTTAAGAATACCTCAAAGAACCAAGCTGTGTTAGTCGACACCAGTCATTTTTTAATTCATAAAACAAAGAAAACAGAGACAATAAAATGAAAATTGTTGTACCAAAGTAAAATTACAATATCTGCTTGTAATTCTCTATACTTACAATGTTTTTCCACAGATAGCAGAAATTATAGTAAATTATAATAAAACTATTTTTGAAATTTTGTGTCAATTGACACAGTTGGTCCTTTTCTACAAATTATGTAAGCAGGGGCAGGTAACAAAGGATGAGTATGAAAGCATAACACAGTAACATAAAAATAGAAGGATTAGTGGTCAGAATAATATGGGGCTAGTGAAGAAAGTTAAGAACAACAAAAGATTTTAAAGCTACATGAATGTAATATGATATAGAGATGAAATGTAGATGTAGATAGAAATGATATATACAGATAGAGATGATATAGATGTAGACATGGAAAGACCTGATGATTGGGCTGGTTGCAACAATGATAATGGACAAAGGGAAAAGAGCTGCTCAACTTTTTTTGCTTGCTTTCTCTGCCAAGGGAAATTATCTTTGAACAATAAAGGAAAGAACAAAAATGGTCAATAGGGAGTTAAGTTCCAAATCAAATCAGGAGGTAGTAAGAGAGCACCAAGCTGCCCTAGATAAAGTCAGCACAGAGAAACTCAAAGCATCAGCCAATGTGACTGGTGAACCACTATCAGTGGATTCCAGAATTCACAAAGAGGCACTTCAAAATACAAACAGACAAATGTCCCATTTTTTTTCAAAAGGCAAGAAAATGAAGTCTGCAGATTATGGCCCATCAAGCTTAGCCTAGCAAAATTCTGAAGTGTTTTCCTAAATGGATGATTAGTGAAAATTTAGAAAAAAAATAGGTAGTGATCCATTACATGGTTTCATCAAGAACAAGTTAAACTAGACCAACCCTTGTAATTTTCAACAAGATTGCTAGATTTATAGATCATGGGAAGGTTATAGGTAGAGTTTACATAGATTTTAGCAAAACATTTGTCAGTCTCTTGTGCCATGTTTGAGTTTAAAAAAAAAAGTAAGTAGATATAGGCTACAAGATAATAGAGTTAGGTACATTTGAAACTGTTTGAATGACCAGACCCAAAGAACAGTCAATAATTGTTCAATGTCAACTTGGAAGGAGGTCTTTAGTATAGAGATCTAAAATTCTTGGTCCTATACTACTTAACCTTTTTATCAATGACTTAAAGAAATAGATGGCATGATTATTGATTTGAAGTTAAAATGCTAGGAGGGTTTAATAAAATAATAATAATAAGGATAAGAAAAGTAACATTTACACAGCGCTTTAAGGTTTACAAAGCACTTTAATTATTATTTCATTTGAGCCTCACAACAACCCTGTGAAGTAAATACTATTAATTTTCCCATTTTACAGATGAGGAAACTGAGGCTAAAAGAGGTTATTAAGTGACTTATCCAGGATTATATGATGTCTGAAACATTGGATGACAGTCAGATTCCAAAAAGAACTTGACTGGATATAATTAATGAAATTAAATAGGGATGATTTTAAAAGTTTTATACTTAGGTTCAAATAATCAGCTTCAGAAATAAAAGACAGAGGAGGTTTGGCTAGACTAACAGTTTGTTTGAAAATACAGGATTTTATGGCCTACAATCCAAAATTGTGTCAACAGTGTGACACAGCAGTTAAAAAAAAAGTAATCAAATCTTTGGCTTCACTAAGAACAGTGTCGAGTAATGAGGTAGACAGGGAGAGGAGATAGCCTCATTTTGCCCCTGGGAGCACCACCTTGGGAGTGTTGTGTCCAGTCATAAGTGCCACATTTTAGGAGGGGCTCTGATTAGCTGATAAGTATTCTAAGGAGGGCAACCAAGATAGTATAAGGACTCAAGATCATGCCCAGCAAATATCAGTTGAAGGAACTGGATATGGTTAGCTTAATAATGGAAGGCTTAGAAAAGATCTGATCAGTCTCTGAAGTATTTAAAGGGTTATCATGTGTATAAGATGTTAGAGAGTAGAATTAGGCAAAATGAATAGAAGTTGCAGATATAAACAGAAGCTGCCTTACAATTATTACAATTCAAAAGAACACTAAGTTGCCTCAAGAGGTTGTGCTTTCAGCATCACTAGGGTACTATGGACAAAGGGAAAATGATCTTATGTCAGGAATGCTATAAAGAGGATTCTTGTTTAGATATGGGTTGGCCTAGATAGCCTCTGAGCTTCCTCCTAACTCAGATTCTTTGAAATTGTGAGTCTAGATCAAGTAGCCAATTTCACCCAGATATTTTAATGGTAGAACCTTGAAAGAATACTTACACAAAGGAAGGCAAAGGAAGAGAAAGAGGAGCTGGAATTGTCCTAGAGGTTGGAAAAGACCATAATGGTTTAATTCCATTTGAAGGTGGAAGTGATCAAGCTTCAAAGATGTCAAAGAGTTTATAATAGAGTTTTGCTGGGTTTCATCTTCTTCCATCATTCCATTGTTACCCTCCCACCTTAAGGACTGTTGTCCCTCTGAAAACATATTCATTTTGTAACAAAAGGAAAGACCAAGAGCTTAAGAAAAGCTTAAATAACCAGAATCAAGAGTAAATAGGAAGAGTAGGAAAGACGGCTTAAATGATCAAAACAGAAAAGTTAAAATTCTCAGAGCAATGGGAGCAAAATTAATTGAGGAACTCAGATACAGTGAATCCAAGATTTAAAAAAAAGGTAGGGAAATTGTTGTTAGATAAACTCATGAGTAGGAAAATGGTAAGTTTTTATGGTTAGTATTATATACAATATTTACACCATCCCTCTAACATTAAAGTATAGAGATGGTGGGAAAGGGATAGTGGATCAATTTCCCGTGTTAGTCCAGGATGGTGATGTGAATCTAAGACAGCTTGCTTGAAAGAAATTGAAGGGAATAAAGGGGTCTTGGGGTAAAGAGGTAGTTTACTTTTGTGTATGGGATTTTTGTAGGTTGGATGTTTTTAGAAAATACTTGGTTTGTGAAAATTAAGGGAACAAGGCCAAAAACATGACTTAAGCTTTAGTATAATAAAAACAGTAAATAGTGTTTTAAGACGAGGCACTGGATCTTCATGCCCAGTCAACTTCCCAATCTGTACTATTATCTAGAAAAGAAATTATGTCCTTTTTAATTTGATTTAAGGGACACATACACAAAGTAGAATTTAGGATCTGACTTCTTCCCCTAGAGAAATCTGACCTATTAAAATGAACTGGCTTTTCATTTTCAAACAAATTTTTAAATACAAGAATTCTAGCAGATTTGTAAATTCAGAACTATAGTAACCATAAAAAGGAATTCTAGGATTTTGTTGTTGTTGTTTTGGTTTTGGAGGAAACTCAGAAATTAAAATTTTAAATATAATCCTGTGTGATGTACATCTGATGTTTCTAAGTGCGGAAAAATAACACAACTTCAGCTTTAGGGTGCTGCCATCCTATTTCCTTCATTTTGGTTCTTATAAATTCTAACAATATCAAATCTTCAGACAAACCTAATGACATCATCATACTGCACAAAGGCTGTTAGACCTGCTCATTTTCTCACTGAATCTTATGTATTTTTGACATTTTCCCCACCTCTTTCATGTAAGTCCTTGGTAAGTATCTATGACATGTGGTCATTTTTTAATATACTTCATCTTCAACAAATTTCTTTCTCTACTCCTCTGATAAAAAAAAAAATTACCTGGTTACCTTTGAAGAGCTGTCTTCTTCTTTCTTGGAGAGTATTAATATAAATGAAATTCATTTTGAAAAGTATGAGTCCTTACTGTGATTTCTTTGTTTCACAATACATGCATTGTTCTGTTAGCATCCAAAGCTGCTCAGACTCATATTTGTCTTTATTTGAAGATTTAAAGTTAGTTCATTTAATCAGACCAGCTTCAAGCTGGAAAGAAAAATCAAGGCCTAAATTCCATTCTTCACCTATACACCCTAAGTCAAAGAGGACATTATTTATCTAGTCAAGAGCACAAAGTGGGAAACTAATTGGGCATGTGGGTAAGGTGCTTTGTGTGCTGAAACACTATTTTATTCCTTTATTAAAGGAAAAAGTTCCAAAGATGGCTATGAGATATTCGTCCCTAGAGAAGATCAACTATAGGACAAACATTTCCCTTGGTTGTTTTGGGGTGTGGTGCCACCCTGGAATAGGGAACTGGACAAGATGCCCCTTTGAAGTCTCTTCCAGACTATATACTGTCAGATTATCTGTTGCTCTGGAGAAGGGACAACAGAATAGATTATCTTTTTAACAGAGATTCAAAATTCTAAGTAAAGCATAGTCTAATAACTGCTGTTGTCTGCTGTTAGGACACAGTCATGCTATGATTCCTTGTAGGAAAATTATGGGGGAAAAGCCCCCAATAGGTAAGTTCACCTCTCAACTTCTTCCAAGTTCCACACTTGGTTAAAAAACAGCAACGACAACAAATCAGTTGTACAAGTGCAAACGAGGGAGACATAACCAGATAGGAGTTAATGTAAAAGGGCATTGGAAGGTAGGTAGGAGTGGAGGAATGAAAGTAAGGAAGGATTTAGTAATCTCCAAGCCCAATATCAAAGCGTGACATGGCAGGCAAAAGAACCTAACACAGTCTTAGGCTACATTAAGAGAAGTGCAGTGTCTAGAATAAGGTAATAATCATTCTTCTGTATCTTGCCCTGGTCAGATCAAGTCTAGAGTACTGTGGTCAGTTCTAGGTGATATATTTTATGATAGACATTGACAAACTAAAGAATCTGGAGGAAGGTGATAGAAAGATGGAAAACCTTATCATTTGAAGATCGGTTGAAGAAACGAAGGATGCTTAACCTAGACAAGTCTTTGAATGGACATAATTGTCTTAGTGTGTTTGAGGAATAGGGCAGCTAGGTGGCACAGGGGATACACTTCTGGGCTTGGAGCCACAAAGACTCTTCTTCATGAGTTCAAATCTGGCCTCAGACACTTACTAGCTCTGTGACCCTGGGCAAGTCATTTAACCTTGTTTGCCTCAATTCCTCATCTGTAAAATGAGCTGGAGAAGGAAATGACAAATCACTCCAGTATCTCTCTACCTGAATGGAGCCATGGAAAGTCAGACACAACTGAAAAAATACTTAACATTTGAGGAAATGTCACAGGGTAGAGGGATGAGATTTGACGGCTTAGCTCCAGAAGGCAAAATTAATAGTAATACATGGAAGTTGTATATTTCTGCTCAGTATAAAAAAAAACATTTTCTAACAATTTAAAACTGTCTAAAAGTGTCCAGGCATGGTAGTCCAGGACTATTAGTAATCTCTGGTACTGGAAAGGCTTAAGGATGGAGGGTCAACAGAGTTCAGAAGTTCTTAGCTGCAGTGAGCTAAGTTGATGGGGTGTACTCATTCCGTCTGGCATTAATATAGTGAGCCCCCCAGAAGCAGGGTACTAGCACAGATTAGAAATGGAGCAGGTCAAATCTCCTATGTTAATCAGTAGTGGGACTGAGTCTGTTAATAGTCCCTACACTTCCAGTCCAGCCTGAGTGAGATAGGAGGACTCTAAAATAAAATTTTCAAAATAAAAATAAACATGCGCACATTCATATGTAAATACATAAATACTTACAGATAGATAGTTGTGACTGTATAGATTAAATACATAAGATATTCATGAAAGTGGGATATTCTACCTTAGATGTTAATGAGTTCCCTATCAATGGAGCTCTTCAGGCAAAGGACAGGAAACCACTTTCTAGAGATGCTAGTTCAAAGGAATTAGACTAGGTGACCTCTGAGGTCTCTTCTAATTCTAATATTCCATTGATCTTATAATTCTGTGACTATGTAGACTAACCAAAAGGACCCTACTTATTCTGGAAAACTTTTCCTAGATTACCCAAAAAAGGTAAATATTGCTGGAAAACAAGTAACAGTGGAGTAGTTAAGAAGTGAGGAAACTGTAGTCAAGGGCCAAATCCCACCCACCCCCTATTTTTCTATGGTTTACAAGTTAAGAATGGATTTTGCATTTTTAAATACAATAAAACTTTGTTTGAAAATGTAAAAGCCATCCTTCTTAGTTCATAAGCTATATGAAAAACAGGCCACATTTAGCCCTTGGAGAGTCGTTTTCTGATTCCTGGAGTGGATAGAGGGCCAGTCTGGAATTGGGAAGACCTGAAAGTACAGCTTCTGTCATATACTGACCATGTAACTCCAGGCGAGTCACTTAACCTCCAAGTACCACAGACAACACTCTTAAGACTATAAAGTACAGAACAGTCACCAGTCAACATTGGTTGGGGGAATTCTTTAACTAGAGTTGACTATATCAATAAAATCACAAGCCTGGAGAAAAGAAAAAAGCTGAGTTCAACCTGGAAAAATGTTCAAATCAGACTGTTCTTCACCTGGAAATTCAAAGCAAATTTTCTGTTTCTTTGTTTTGCTGCATTTATCTGTGCATCTAAACCTTCGAGGCAGGGATCATATCTAGATATTGTATAGCATTCTTTTAGTATTCTATAAAGAGGGTGGTGAAGAAATATGATCAGTGGTGCTTTTTGAGGGGTATATATTTGTTACATGGGTTGACAGTTCTGAAATTGCTTTGTTTCAAATCCCTTTTGTCTCAGTCTACTTCATTTTACAAAATCACAGGAATCACAAAATTTCAGAGTTGCAAAGAACCTCAGCAGTTCAAGTAATCCAACCTGATCCCCCTCCACTCTGCCCAAGAGCATCCTCACTAACGTGTATAACAAATGGTCATCCAGCCTTTGCTTGAAGACCCCTGATGATGGGAAACCTAAGACACTCTGAGAGTTTTGGATCACTCTCATTAGGAAGTATGTCTGTCTTTCAAGCCTAAATTTGCCTTTTTTTCAACTTCTATTTATTTCAACTCCACCTCCCAATTCCTTTTGTTCCTTCCTAGTAATCTGCCCCATACTCTGACTGTCTAAGAAAACATGCCCATTTCAGTCAATCATTCCACTCTCCTAACTGCCCAGAACTACCTCTGTACTGCACAATTTGTCACATGCTCCCTTTACTCCGGCAGCTCTTAAACCTGCTCCTTTCCTAAATAATTAGAAAAGACATTGACACCTTCCTTCTCTTGGTTCCAACTCTTCTGAACATGAGCTATCCTAACTCCCCTTCTGGGAATAAAATACAAGATTTGTTTCTTGTGCTTTTGTAGAAAGTTAATAAATTAGTTCTTCATTTTGTTCACATTCTTGTTCAATTCTCCATCATTTGTCTCTATCACCTGTACTACCAATATGTTTGTCCAGATTGGTGTGATCCAGGGCAGCTAGGTGGCACAGTTGATAGAGCACTGGCCTTGGAGTCAGGAGGACCTGAGTTTAAATCCGACCTCAGACACATAATACTTACTAGCTGTGTGACCCTGGGCAAGTCACTTAATCCCACTACCTAGCCAAAAAAAAAAAAACAGATTGGTGTGATCCATCTTAGCTCATCTATTCATTCAACAAACATTTATTGGGCTCTCACTGTTTGCAGCAGAAATAATCCCTGGGGGCTAAAGGTCATGTCCATAAACTTGAAGGTTTGGGTTTGGTACCTAACATGTCACATGGAGATAGATAAAGAACGTGGTTAGTGGAAAAAGCTCTGGATTTGGGAACCAAAGACTTGAGTTAGAACAGGGGTGGGGAACCTGCAGCCTCAAGGTCACCTGTGGCCCTCTAAGTCCTCAAGTGGGGCCCTTTGACTGAATCCAAACTTCACAGAACAAGCACCCTTAATAAAAAGATTGGTTCTGTAAAAGTTGGACTTGGTCAAAAAGCTGTACCCAAGGATCTAGAAGGCCACGTGTGACCTCGAGGCCACAGGTTTCCCACCCCTGGGTTAGAATAACAGATCTGTGGCACTAGGTGTGTAACCCTGGGAAACTCATAATTTCCCTGAAGCTTTTTTTCCTCATGTTAAAAATGAAGGGATTGGACCAGATGATTCCCACTGTCTTTCCCAGCTCCAAATTCCATGAATATGAGAAAAGCTTTCTGATAATAACAAAGAAATATTTTCTGACCAGAAGGCATGACTATCATGCTTCAGAATAGTGGAAATGGAAAATTACTCTGAATTTCCAGAGGCAAGTTCACCATTTATATATAGATTTTTAAAGAATCATTTGTTTGCTTCAACCCTTAGACTAATCCCTCAGGTTTTCTGCTTCCTACCTATCTTAAGAATAAATATGCTACCTATGTGATTGGTTTGGTTAGACTGCAAGTTCATTGAGGAAAGGTCCATACCTTTTCTGTAAGGTCCTGGTACTCAGCAAATACCAATTCTTTCATCAATTGGTGTTTATATGGATGGTCTGAATTGGTGTAGTTTAATGCATTTTTCTTTGTAAGTCCGAAGAAAATCAATTATCACTTGGAAGAATAGAAAATAAAACCTTTTGCTCTAAGAATCTTGATTGTGCTTGTCCCAAATTACTGGCATAGGGGGTTGGAGCCCAGAGAATCTTGTGTTCCTACCTCATATTGTTGTTTTTGAGTCATTTTTCAGTCATTTCCAACTCTTTGTGACACAATATGAGGTTTTCTTGGCAAAGACACTGGTTTGCCATTTCCTTCTCCAGCTCATTTTATAAATGAAGAAACTGAGCCAAACAGGGTAAGTGACTTGCCCAGGGCCACATAGTAAGTGTCTGAGGCCAGACTTGAACTTAGGAAGATGAGTCTTCCTGACTTCAGGGGCAGTACTATACCCACTGTGCCATTTAGCTGCCCTTCCTGTTGTATATTATACTCAATTGTACTACCACCACTACTACCACCACTAGCTGGGATGTCACCTTCATAACCAGAGCTCACATTGGCAAAGCCCTTGAGATTTTCCAAGCTGCTTCCATCTCAACACTCACAACCTAGTGAGTTAGGTAGTGATTGGAAAAGTTGCATTTTGCTCCAGGGCTGAGATTTAACCCATAGAGGGAATTCACAGGGAAGAAACTCCCCCCACTACTGCAAACTTCGCAATTTATAGCCTTAGAGAGTTGCCTAGGGCACTGAGAAGTTAGGTGACTCATGATCACATAGCTGGATCACACATGCTGGAGGCAGGACATGGATCCAGGCCTTACTGATTCTAAATCTAGTTGCTCCTTATCTACTACTCCACACTGCCTGGTGAGGAAGAATAAGTAAAATCTCAATTTTCCAGGTGAAGAAATTAAGGTTCAGAGAAGTCCCCATGGTGGCAAAGTGGCCATCAAAGATGAGAAAACTGAGGCCCAATTTACAAAGGGAGTAAGTGTCAGAGCAGGGATGTGAACCTAGGACCTCTGACCTCAGAGCCAGTTCTCGTGATCAGTCACCAAATCCTCTGGCAAGCTCACTGGGTCCCCCAAACCTTTCCTCCAAAGTTCTTCTCTCAGCAAAATGATATCTTTAGCAAACAGGTACTCTCATTTTTTTCTACCAATGAGCTTCTGTGGTCACTCAAAGATAAAGAAAGCTGGAGCAGAGAGGGGCCTTTATGCACCTGTTTTTGACGAGGTTTGATTTGGGTAAGAAATTGAATTTCTGTTTTATTTGAGAACGAAGTCAACTGTCCCACACTGGCTGACTCTCATCTCCTTCCCATTCCTGCATTTTGCAATGGAATGGAGCTCAGCCTGTCATGGTTCCCAGTGACTGCTATTATTAAACATACAAAATCATTTTACCAGATGATAAAAGAAGCTACAGTGTATAAAAATTTAATATATCCAACGTGTTGTATAAACAGGCCAAATCCCCCATACATTTTATAACTTCAGCAGTCTAAAGGTTAAAGCCTGTCAGTTGAATTTCACGAATTCCAGGAAGGAATGGAGAAGTCGCTCCAACTCTTCATTGTATACCAGTGATCAAACATCTCCTCATTACACTTCAATATTGTTGCCTCTAAAGGTCACCATTGCTGAACATAATCACACAAAATCAAAACTGCAAACTTTATATATCATAGAGGTAGTAAATAGCTTGGAGGTTTATTTTCTGGTGCCTGAACAACATTCAGAACCCATTTATAAATTCCTGGGAACTGTGGCATGAACCAAACATATCTGCAGTGCCTAACAAAAGCTTCAATTAAATCAATTTCCTGTTTAAAAAAAAAAGGACTTTCAATCATTTTTAAAACCAAAACAACCCCCTTCCCATGATGAAGCAGTCCATTTAATTTGCCTGTTGTCAACCTATTTTCCTTCTCCTTATCTTTCCTTCCAAACAAATTTGGTATATTACTTCAGAATCATATTCAGGATGGATCATCCAAAGGCTTAACTCCTAGGAAAGTCATGTAGTTTATTTAGTAAATCACTGGTACACTCAATCAATCTTATATGCTCCCTGGTTTTTCTATTCATTGATTTTACTGTACATTATTTAGGCAGCCTGCCACCTTGTAAGATCTACAAGCCAAAAATAAGGGACAGTTTTTCAATGCTGACATATCCTACAGTATTTTTATTAGGAAGCTTCAAAGGAACTTTGTCCTTGGAAACACTTAATATTGAGACACAAAATGAAAAGACAATCTCACTATGTTAGTAATTAAATTTTTCTCATATAGCATTCTTATGAATGCGTAGTGGCACAGATGGATATGTAGCATCTCACTGCCATATCCGAGGTTCTAGTAGCTGTCTGAAGCCACCATTTATTCAAAACCACTGTTCAGTAGTCTTCAACTTCCTCTGGATCTCCATGGCCTGCCCCATCACCTCCAGCCAGTAGTAAATCCAGTAAATGCAAAAAGACATTAAAAGGTAGGGTAAACAATGAAGGGTTACATCAGTTACAAGCGTTCCATCCAGTTCCCTAACGGCCACTATGTCCCACCGTGTCTCCTAGGAACATTAGTCAATTCTTATTTAAATACTCTATTCCGTTTGCTCAGTTGGGCAGCTAGATAGCACATCAGATAGAGTGCAGAGCCTGGAGTCAAGAGGATTCATCTTCTTGAGTTCAAATCCAACCTCAGACACTTACTGGCTGTTTGACCCCAGGCACGTCTTTTAACCTTGTTTACCTCAGTTCCTCATCTATAAAATGAGCTGGAGGACGAAGTAGCAAAACACTCTGACTCTATCTTTGCCAAGACAATCCAAAATAGGGTCCCAAAGAATCAGACACAACTGAATAATAATAATCTGCCACCCCAGTAGGAGAAGGAGCCATCAGTCTCACTCATGTACTAGTCTATTCAAACTTAGTATCTATAGACATCTAGAGCAATAGCCTCTTGTCCGACAGGGTTAGGATGCCATGAGACGGATGCTCTGAAACTGTTTGCTTCTCTGTGGTTTGTTTCTACATCTTCAGCCTGGTCAGGACTCTGTTGCCATTTTTTCCTGTCTCCACCACATTTCTCTCCATCTCTGCTGGCCTCTCTCACGTTCTTTTCAAAACCTCCCATGCTCAGAGTAAATACCTAGCATCCTAGAAGCCTTCCTTTTGGTTCATGGGTACCAGGGCAGTACTTGGACTGTTTTGATATGCTTTGCTCTTGCTATAAAATTTCAGTAATGTTTTTAAATGACTTTGCATTTTATTATTCACAGAGTATCTGTATACATTTGAACAATAATAATGCATATGAGTACAGGAGATATTATTTATTCAGGCAACTGAAGATATGTTTGCTTATTGATTACATACTGAGTTATGCTGCAAATTTTGTTAGAGCTAAATAAAAATAAAGTGACAGTTACTCATACACATATTGACTTGCAAAGCTCTTGCAAAAATTTTATCTCCAAATACCCCCAGCCGCACTGTGAAGTTTATGGCCCACAGGTTGGGAATCATTGATATAAAATAAATATCAGACCATGTAAAGAATCCCCTTTCTTTTTTTATCCCAAAGTCTGAGGTGTCATGATTATCACACCCAAAAGTTCTCATTTCTACTTTACCAACTAGTTTTTTTTATTGCTCAGTTTCAGGTTCAGAATATCAATTACCCTAATCCATTTACTCTTCTAATAGATTTTTTAAAAAAACCACCTTCAATTATTTTTTAAAGGATGGGATTATCAACAAAGCTCAAGTTCAAAGATTTCCACTGCCACATCTTCTTGGTATACAAATATGTACCCATGAAATCCATGCTGGGAACAACACAATTCTAAAGACATTCAGGAAACCAGTTTTCAAAATCTTTCAAAAATGGGAAGCTTCCAAAAGAACTGAAAAAGATTGCAGATAGTGCATTTACAAAAAACAATTAAGAAAACATCATTACTGACTCATATGTCTCCTTTGTCATCTCTATAAAATATTAATGAGATCAGTTTGTGTATATATCAAGAGAATCCTTGATGAAAACATATGAAGAGAATAAACAGACATTCACAGGTGATTTTCTACAGAAGACCACACCTTTATAGTCACATAACTGACTGAGAGGTGTAGAAAATATAAGATCCTGCTATGTTTATTGTTTATTGATTTCAAGTTTATTGACTCAATAGAGCAAAATACTGCTTTACAGTCTCTCCTCAAGCAAGATGTCTCCCATGCATATGTTAAAGTTATAGAAGATTCTATGACAGTTGTGACTACTGAGATAGTTCTGTTCAATGACCCATTGAAGAGGGGCATCAAGAAAAGCATAAAACATATAGACATATACTCACCTAAGGAGTTCATCAATATCATGGAAGATGCCCTGCTCTTAATCTAAACAAAAGAAAGATTTCTTATAAATGGCAAGTTTCTCCCAATCCTTTTATTTGCAGATGACATAATAAAAAGGAATTTAGCCTCAATCACAAAGCTGCTTCATGAAAGACAGAGTACATCTCTTTTGGTTTATAGTTGGCAAAATGACCAAAGAGGAATATTGAGAAGGACCACGGCAGCCTATTTACTATATCACCTGTGCCTACCACATGTTCAAAGACAAGGCCTTGGCGAAGTTTGTTATCCTCAATATTATTGAAGCTTTGGACATTAGAGACATTCTCAAGGCAGTATTTTCACCTCCTATGGGCTATCTAATCAATAATGTAAAATTACGTTGCTGTATGAAGTGGGCTAATCCACAGCAAAGTGAAGAAAGAACCAATCCTACAAGGCATCAAAAGATAGAAACTGCCTCCCTTCTTCAGACTTGTTAGTGCTGACCTTAGATTCTCTCTGATGTAGAAGTGTACTAGAGCCAATTCATTCTAGCTTAGGGAAGCCAATTGTTAAATTTTCTGTATAAGCATTTACACCTCAGAAATAGGTGGGCTTGATTTTTTTTCATGATTGTCTAGACTTACGAAAGTGATGGAGAAAATACATACTAAATGGTAAAGTATGTCACATTTTTTCAGAAATCTGGTTGTTAGATATTTACAAATACTTACCAGAACACCCCTACTCTGAAACCTCCATAATGAGCTATCTGCCTTCAAGATCCTTGAACAAACCCTTCAAGAAGAAATAAAATTATTAGTCTACCTTTTAAAAAATGCATAATTCTAAAAAGATCAACTCAACCATCCACACTAGAAAAAGAGTAGATGAAAAACATATTTCCAAGATTAGTGTCCTAATATTGGCATTGATGATGGGCCTAAAATGTAGGAGGAAGAGATAAGGATGGATGGCATTTAGGAAACTATATAGTGCAATGATTCTAAGCTGCTCGGTGCCGCAAAAACCCATCTCTTTAAAACTCATATTCTCCTGATAATGTTATATGACTGTGAAACATGGAATGTCACAATTTCAGATGAAGCAAAATTTGATGACCCGGTAATAGAAAGGTGGATGGTTAGTGTAAGCAGTCAGAGACATATTATCAAAGGCAACTAGAATGCAAGGTTCTGGTACAGACTTGTGATCTCAACAAATACCAGTCTAGAAAGAGGTGATATAAAAGGCATCAAGAGGAAGATGAGCTGATCCTAAAATGAAAATGTGCCATAATCAGGCCAGCAGCCAGATACTATATTGACCAGCAATATCTCAAATAGAAATGGAGCTCCTAAACCATATGCAAGGATCAATGCTGCAGAAGCATAATGACTTTTAAAACTACATGTTAACATTATCTATGCTCTCTGTGTTTGTTTTGTCAAATATTTCCCAATTACATTTTAACCTGGTTTGGTCACATTGGAAGATGGTCTTGGCTATAGCGTGTTGTCACCTCTGATTGTAGACAGACCTTAAGGTACTAGATCCTATACAAATTTCCTCTACACAGACTTGCCATTCCTCAATAAGTCTGGGAAAATGTGGTCTATCAGTCAGGGCAATGTGCCTCTCAGGTATTAAAGTTAAACCAAGGAAGAGATCACAAAGCTTAAGTTCAAACCAGATTCAATTTAAGGTTTAGGTGAATGATACTAGCCAGGAATATATGCTACATCAGTCACATAGTCAATGCTAGGGTCCTTTCCAGGACACTCAAACTTTTGTGTAATGATCCAGATGTCACTGGAGCATTTTCCCAGGAAGAGATGGCTAGACATCTTTAGGGACAGCAGCCTTGACTGTAGTGACCCCGGAGGGAAGTGTGAGCTAATGGCATGAATTAGCACAAATCCTACACTAACTGAAAAAAAAAATAGTACAAAAGAATGGACCAATAGGAATTAAGCACTGTAACACGACCCTGTGGTAAGTAAACATTAAGGCTTGGCTATAATAGTAAGGAATCAGTCACTTTCACACCAGAACCTTGTAAACATAAGATGATACTAGGCAGGAACATAAGGAACATAATTCAGAGTATTGTGAAACCAAATCTCATCAGTTCCTTTCACTAGATAGATCTTCTGGGCCCCTACAGCTAGATTGGAAACCATTTGCTTGCCTCGTCTCTGTTCCTTGACCCCGCCTCCCAAAGACATCTCTGCTACAGTCATAAACGGTAGGCACCTAAGAAGGTCCAGAGCCTCTGATATAGATGTCTCAACAAAAATGTTTTATTCTCTCTAACCCTCTTCCCCCCAATCCAAAGCAACTGCTTTCAGTTTTATGCAATCAGTCCTTAACTTTCGCAGAGGTAATGTTCCTAGAAAACAGGACAAAAGTCAAAAACTTGAATTCTGATATACTGAACCTATGGGAAATGGGGGGTTAGGTTGCTGCGACCACCAAAAACTACAATATCTCACTAGATATTGCTGAAAATACACTTTTCTGCATACGATTCTTTGTACCAAAATATTATTCAGACAACATGCACTTTTCCTAACACAGTAACCATGAAATAAACCCTAAAATACAGGGGAGAGGAGAGATAACCCTGGGCTGGTGGGGGGAGTGAAGGAGCAGTGATGTCAGAAGAACCTAAAGTAATAAAGGGAAGGGGGCAACCTGTCACTTCTAATCTTTCCCTTTAGGCTTGTGGTTGAACTGTTCCCTGATTGGAAAAAAAACAAAAAACAAATACATGCTTCGAGTTGGAACTCTCACAAGTGCTCGATGCCCTGACAGACAAGAGGTGGGGCTAGCACCTGGACAAGGGAGGTGACCACCTTCTCATTTACCCACAAACTTAGCCACTTCTCCATTTTCTTCAGTTCCCTCATACTCACTTCGAAGAGAACTTTAGCACTTTCTAGAGAGGATTCACTTCCTCCTTTTTCCAGATGTAACAAATCATCCTTTCATTAACAACAAACTGCAGACATTCCAGCACAAAGTTGATCCAGCACCTTTATTTCTCACTAAGCTGCATCACTGACTTGGTCTGCTTAGGCTTAGAGCCCAAAGGACTTGCATTACGCTTTGGGGGTACAATTGCCACACAAACCTTGAGTTTTAAAGGCAAACAGTGGCCATATACTATCAATACACAAGGAGCTTTTTACAAAGGCAGGGTGAACAAGACCAGTGAAGGGCCTGTTAGGATAACAACAGCTCTACAAGCTTGCACAGATGTGCCTCTCATTTTTTTCTCTACTGCACATAGGTTGCCAATGTGAAAGTAAAAACGAAGTTACTAATAAATCACACAAATGCTTGAAGTTGTGAAAGTTAGATGCGCAAATGTTGAGGTTGAGTATA
Organism: Phascolarctos cinereus; assembly: GCF_003287225.1. Lineage (NCBI taxonomy): Eukaryota > Metazoa > Chordata > Mammalia > Diprotodontia > Phascolarctidae > Phascolarctos > Phascolarctos cinereus. Next base: position 234,710,662 of record NW_027556098.1, read on the forward strand.
TGTGCCAGCTCATCATTAGCTATTTTAGCTGGAGCTCCATGAGGCAAATGTTTGTAATATAGTTCTAAGTTGTGTTATTTAATTCCAAATGTCTTCACTTTCTACACATTGTTTGCCTATGAAAGGTTAGAATGTTAAAGAAAAGTCAGAATCTGAACATGATAGGTACCAGGAGGCTTTTGTCTGGGAAAACTCCCTTGAGGAACCAAGACAATGAAACAAAAGCAAAAGTAAAGAATCAAGCTAGTCTCCCATTGACAGACACCACTCCTCACAACCATGTCCATTGGTATAATTCTAATTTAAATACGTTTGTTACTATGTGTACAAACCTGAAGCAAGGTGGAGGAGAGAATTAGTCATCTGAAGAGTTAGGACAAAAGTATGTCCTGGGGCTGAATTATCTGGATAATTGGTTCCATTCTCCATTTCACTTGGCAACTATAAATTCAACTTACTATGGGAATGGACTAACAGACCTGGAATAAAGTATGAGACAAAAGTCCTTTGTTCTTTTGATAGAAATGGTAAAAATTTAATTATCATTTATGACATTTAAAAGATACATTTGCTAGATTGTTTTTCATTTCATAGCTCTAGGCACCTCTTTGGAACTGATTAGAGAATCAAAGATTTAGAACTAGAAGAGACTTAAGAAGGTTATCTAGTCCAATCCCTTCATTTTGAAGATAGGGAACTGAGGCTTAAAGAGTTTAAGTGATTTGTCTAACATCACATAATTAGAAGGCAGCAGTTAATAAATCAGCAAGCATTTATTAAGCACTTCCTACATGGCAGGCACTCTACTAAGTCCTGGAGTACAAACACAACAATGAAACTGTTGCTGCCCTCAAAGAGCTTACTATAGGTATGCCACTGTGAACAATTCTGAATGTCTGCAGATTCTTCCGTTTGAAGGAGCATTTTCACCAATGTTTCTTTACAAAAGTCATCTCAACTTGAATAAGGTCTAGGGCCTTCCATTCAGAGAGGGCTTTCCCAAAACCAGGGCAGTTGGAACAATTTTCAATGTTCCCTTAACACCCCTGCAATGTCTGTGCCATCTGTGGTGGTTCCTTTTGCTGGCTTCTCCAAGCTAAGTAGTCTCCTCAATTTAGAGATTGAAATAAGTGAATTATAAATAAGAGGCAAATAATTGGTTTCTTATAACTATAGACTTCTTCATGCACTGATTCCATTCTACCCAATAACTTAAATTTTCCATTGCTGCTGAACATATTACTTCAGTTACTGAGTTATGTAGTTTTATATTTTTTCTTATTTATGTTTGTTTGGGGAATTTGTGAAATGCTTTTGATCTGTACCGAAATGACGGGAGTTTGTTTTATGTTACAAAATAATGGGACTACATGCTGCATGAACTACCTTATTCTTTGTTCATTTTGCTTTCTTATTATACCCATCGGTAGCCAATAAATATGTCAACATGCTTTTACCTGAAACCTGTCAGACTTCTGAAGCATGGCTCCCCATCACTGGATAAAAATCTGAAAACAAATTTGTCCCTGAAAAGAAATGAATGATAGGTTAAAGTATTTAAATGAGCCAGAAATGGGCAGCAAACAATTTTCTTAAATGTCCTCCATTTAAACAGAGAACACATTCATTCCTTTTCCCCCCCACTATTTGGAATTTAAAAGTCCCAGCCTAGAAAGAAGCTGTAGGGTAGGTCCTGCTGACTTTATGAAAAAAAATGACTGTTACTGGAATCTCCTAGAGTTTATGCTTCAATTACAGTAATGGTTGCTGTTTGGATCAATAGGGAACAATGATGACACAGTAATATCCATGGTTTCTCTAAAATATCATATAAAAACTTTTCCATCATTTGTTAAGTCTTAGGAAAGTGTTATATGACTGGTTACATTCTGCTAGTTTCTACTAGCATTTGGGGCCAATTTTAGCAATGATTTTTGGACAGACCTCTAATATGAAGGCAAATAACTAGGGAGGGGTCATTTGGTGAAATTAAACATGAATCACTTGCACAGTTTGAGAAGCTCCAAATACAGTTTAGAGAAAATCTAGTGATATCCTGAAGGGAATGTCTCATATGCTTGTCTTTGTTTTATTAAATTGCAGAGAGTTCTTTGAAGAGCATTTGACTTATTTCATCATAAAACACTCAGAAGGAGTTTTCACATTGGCAAAGTCTATAATGGAAAAAAGCCCACTGTTCATACCCCCTTCAAACTACTGACATATTTTAATTATTTTAATGTTAATCTCTTTTCTTAATCAGGAAACTACCTTAAACCATAATTCTTTCAATTTAATTTATTTTTGTTACATTTTAAGCTTTGAACTGTCCATCTCCCTCTCTCCCTCCCTACCCACTCCACACTAGAGAAGGCTACCATTTGACACAGACATATGTACACATATACACATGTATATGTAAAACCACAGTAGACATACTTCTATTTATTAGTCCTTTCTCTGGAGGTGGATAGCATCTTCCTTCATAAATCCTTTGTTATTGTTTTGAGTATAATATTCAGAATAACTTAGTCATTCATAGTTATTATTCAAACAATATTGCTATTAAGTCCTCTTAGTTTTGCTCATTCTACTCTTCATTATTTCAAGTCTTTCTGTGTTTTTTTTTTCCTAAAATCAACCCACTCGCTCTTTTTGTGATGGCAAAGAAATGGAAATTGAGGGAATGCCCATCAACTGGGAAATGAATGAACAAGTTGTGATAAATGGATGTAATTGAATACTATTGTGCTGTAAGAAATGATGAGTAGTCAGATTTCAGAAAAACCTGGAAAGACTTTGTATGGTCTGATGCTGAGTGAAGTGAGCAGAACAAGGAGAACATTGCACACAGTAACGGACAAAATGTGTGACGATCAGCTATGATACACTTAGCTTTTCCCAGACCTGCAATGATCCAAGACAATTCTGAAAGACTCATGAGGGAAAATTTTATCCACATTCAGAGAAATAACTATAAAGTCTGAGTGCAGACTGAAACATAGTATTTTCTTTTTTGTTGTTGTTGTTGTTTTTTCTTCATGGTTTTTCCATTTTGTTCTGTTTCTTCTTTCACAACTTGACAAATATTGACGTATTTTTAACATGATTGCACATGTATAACCTATATCAAATTGCTTGTCATCTTGGGGAGTGGCGAGGAAAGGGAGGAAGGGAGAAAAATTTGGAACTCAAAATCTTATTAAAAATGAATGTTGAAAACTATCTTTACATGTAATTGAAAAAAAATCTATTTTAAAAAGTAAACTAAAATAAACATACTTGTCATTTATTACAGCACAGTAGTATTCCATCACAATCATATACCACAACTTGTTTAGCCATTCTCCAATCAATGGACATCCCCTCAATTTCCAGTTCTTTGCCACCACAAAAAGGACTGCTATAAATATTTTAGGACATATGGGTCATTTTCCCTTTTTCCCTGATTACCTTGGGAAACAGACATAATAGTGGTATTGCTGGATCAAAGGGTATACACAGTTTTATAACTCTGGGCATAATTCCAGTTACTCTCAAAAATCGTTGGATCAGTTTGCAGTTCCACCAGCTGCGTATTAATATCCTGATTTTTCAGCATCTCCTCCAACATTTGTCATTTCCCCCTTCTATCATTTTAGTCATTCAGATAGGTGTGAGATGATATCTCAAAGTTGTTTTAATTTGCATTTATCTAATCAATAATAATTTAGAGAATTTTTTATATGACTATATGTAGCTTTGATTTCTTCATTGAAAAACTGCCTGTTTATATCCTTTGACTATTTATCAGTTGGGGAATGATTCATAGTCTTATAAATTTGACAAAGTTCTCTATGTATTTGAGGTTTGAGACCTTTATTTGAGAAACTGTCTATAAATTTTCCCCAGTTTTCTGCTTTCCTTCTAATCTAGGCTCCATTGGTTTTATTCATACAAAAACTTTTTTAATTTAATATAATCAAAATTATCCATTTCACATCTCACTATGCTCCTTATCTCTTGTTTAATATAGTCTTCTTCTATCCATAAGCCTGATAGCTAATATGTTCCATGTTCTTCTAATTTATGTATGATATCTCCCTTTATATCTAGGACATATATCTATTTTGACCTTAAACCATAGTTCTAATGCTCTTTGGTAATATAGAGACATATATATTATACATATACAGTTATACATATGTATATATATTTGCTGATTCCACTTTTTTTCTTTATAGAGAATGGGAAGGTTTTTATCAGTACAAGAAATATAGTCTATATGAAATCATATATGGAACAAAGGAAGAAGGAAAATCATTCTCTCCACATAGGTAGAAGAACTCTGTTCATGGCATCCAGCCCACACCAGCCAATCTCTTAAAGCTTTTCTCAGAATGGACAGAAACAGATTTCAGCATCAGAATTCACCCACAACTCCTTCAAACATAGGAGCCTTGAGCTGACATACAGGTGTAATGGAGGTTTGGCGTATATCCGGACTACCCAAGATGGTGCGTGTCACCCCCATATGGAAGACTCTGGGGGACCTGTCTCCAGGAGACTTGACTGAAAAACATAAGGGATTTTCCTGCATTAAAATCTGAAGGTGAAAGAGTCTTATCATTCACACAATACAGTAAGGTAGGGCATGAAAGCTGCCTACTCCTTTCCCTTTAGGCCATAAGACCCAAGAAACAGGTCTGAGGTTTTGGCCTTTTTCTTCATCCTTTTCTAGTCTAAGTGAAGGAAGTGGAATCTTGGATAGGGAGCTGCAGGCACAGGGGCTGGAAGTCCAGGAATCTAGGTTAAAGGTTACAGCTAACTGAGCATCAAAGCTCTAGAAAACAAGGTTTGGGGATACTAGCCAAGTTGGACTTTGGACTAGAAGCTGGTAGTTCCCATATAGACAGGAACTAAGCTAAACTGTGAGCCTAATTCCTATCCCTCCCTAGAGATGAAGGGACAGGGAGGAGGGGGCAGAGCCAAGATGGCAGAGTAAAAGCAGTGACTTGCATGAGCTCTCCCCCAAACCCCTCCAAATACTCATAAAAAATGGCTCTAAACAAATTCTGAAGCAGCAGAACCCACAAAAAGACAGAACGAAATGAATTTCCAGCCCAAGACAACCTGGATGATTGAGCAGAAAAGGTGTATCGCGCCAGGCTGGGAGCGCAGCACAGCGTGGGAGTGCAGGCCGCAGCAAACCTGGAGCAGGCCTCAGAGGACTGAATCATGGGCAGCTGTGGAGGTTCCAGACTCCTCAATCTACAAATTCCAAAGACAACTTAGAAGGTCAGTGGGAAAAGTCTGTTTCTGTAGGTGCTCAAAGAGGAAGGCGGGGTTTCAGCTCCATTCCCCAAGAGTGTGGCCCTGGGCGGGGGGGCAGCTGCTTCCCGAGCTTCCTGCCCACAGACTGAGGGGGAATCCAGTGGCTGATCAGAGAGGGATTGCAGGGATCTCTTTGCCAGTGCTGAGGCAGGAATCTCTTGCTTTCCCCATGTGTGGATCTGGGTCACAGTTCTGGGCAGCGGTGCTGGGGTGAGGAGGACCGCTGGTGTGATGGAGCTTGTAGTGGCTATAGAGAGGAACCCCTCCTCACAGTTACAGGACAGAAAGGAGTACTTGTGGTCACAGGCCAGGAAAGGAGTAAACACCTCGCCCCTTATCATACCACCTTGGAAGAACTGAAAATTTACAGGTCCCTACAAGTATCTCTGAAAACAGCTATACAAACCCCTGAAGCTTGGGACAGTACACTCTCCACATTGGAAGCAGACTCTTACCTTAACAAAGAGTTTAAAACTCAAGTAATTGGTTGGGATTATGAGCAAGCAGCGCAAAAATACTCAGACCATAGAATTTTACTTTGGTGAAAAAGAAGATCAAAATATACAACCAGAAGAAGACAACAGAGTCAAAGGTCCTACATCCAAAGCCTCCAAGAAAAATGTGAATCAGTCCCAGACCTTGGAAGAGCTCAAAAGGGATTTTGAGAAGCAAGTAAGGGAAGTAGAGGAAAAACTGGGAAGAGAAATGAGAGTGATGCAAGAAAATCATGAAAAACAAGTCAACAGCTTGCTAAAGGAGACCCAAAAAATACTGAAGAAAATAACACCTTAAAAAATAGCCTAACCCAAATGGCAAAAGAGGTCCAAAAAGCCAATGAGGAGAAAAATGCCCTAAAAAGAATAATTGGCCAAATAGAAAAGGAAGTCCAAAAGATTACTGAAGAAAATACTTCCTTAAAAATTAGGATAGAGCAATTGGAAGCTAGTGACTTTATGAGAAATCAAGACACTGTAAAACAAATCCAAAAGAATGAAAAATTAGAAAACAATGTGAAATATCTCATTGGAAAAACAACTGACCTGAAAATAGATCCAGGAGAGAGAATTTAAAAATTATTGGACTATCTGAAAGCCATGATCAAAAAAAGAGCCTAGACATCATCTTTCAAGAAATTACCAAGGAAAACTGCCCTGATATATTAGAACCAAAGGGCAAAATAGAAATGGAAAGAATCCACAGATCTCCTCCTGAAAGAGATACCCAAAGGAAAACTCCTAGGAATATTGTAGCCAAATTCCAGAGTTCCCAGGTCAAGGAGAAAATATTACAAGCTGCCAGAAGGAGATGAAGGGACAGGGAGGGATTACACCTCTCAAGTGTTGGGGGAAATGTTTTTATATTTGTTCTTGTTATATCTTTGAGTAAATGTCTCCTTGGAAAAGTTAATCAAAGTGGTTAAAAATAATTGGAGTGCTAATCATAGGACCCCTAAAATAGGAGGAACACAATTGGTGAGGCAAGAATCTATGCTAGAAGAGAGAGAATTCCCAACCAATTCAGAATCCTGGAGAATCCTGGAGAAGGGGGAAGGAATATAACAGTTCTGGACCTCAGAGAGTAGGGCTGGGGTAAAAAGCATGAGATAAGTTATATCACTTATCTACTGTCCAGACAACCCCACTGCTATTATTTGCATGATTTTTCCTGTTTCTTCATATATAATTCCTTTATTTATCTTGCCTACCAACATGCTAGAAAAAAGTGATTTCTTTCCCTATTCTCTGCCTCTCCCTTTTCCCCTTCCTCTGATACAAAGGCATATGCCTAATTATATTCGAGTTCTACACTCTGAAAGTATGGGTTATACTGGATAGGACAGGGAAGTGTGATTTGGGAAGTGGGAGGAAGACACTGATCCATGCCATATTTAAGAGAGTATATTTCTGAGCCCTTATTTTGGGTTGTAAAGGGTGGCTTCAGCTCACAAAGTCTGACTTGAAAGATGGGGCTAATTTGTGCCCGAGTTGGATTAGTCATTTATCTATGGGTGGATCAAAAGCCATTTATATGCGTGAAAAATACAGAGAAGCATGGGGAGCTTTAGATGACCTGATGCAAAGTGAAACCAAATCAGGAGAATAACATACACAATGTCTACTGAAACAATGTAAATGCAAAGACTATCAACCCTAACAATGAACTGAAGGTTCTGCAATTATAATGAGCAAGCTTGGCCCAGAAAAAAGAGATGAGAAATGAGCCTCCCTCCCTTCTTTGTAGAGGTGAAAGTTCTCTGTCTGGCCCATTGTGAAAGACCATTGACAATCCTGGAGAAGATTCATAATTAAACAGACCTTCATTCGCAAATTAGAGAGGTAAGAGCCTACTAAGGCATAATACTATGTACATTGTCAGATAAATTCACTGTATCAAACATTTTTAATTAATTGCTGCTCTGTGCCATAAGAAAAGGTTCAGTTTGGAAGAAGATATAGATTCTTTATAAGAAAAGATTGTGATATAAAGATATCATGCATTGATAAAACATTTTTTGAAAAGAAAAAGAAAATAAAAGCACAGAAAGGATATGATATGGTAGAGGTTGGAGGCGGGGGAGGAGACTGGTTCTGGGACTTTGCCTATATTGTTCAACTTGATCTACATGTTGGTTAACTTTCATGAACTGTTTTTCCCCCCTTCTTATTCTTTCTTATACAGGTTGGTTCTCTGGGTGGGTAGAGAAATATATCTGACAATAAAAGTGTTATAAAAAACAATGAAATCAATTGTTTTTAAGTGATAGAAATGGGGTTCTGTTATTTACTACTTACGCAATCTTGGGTAGATTAGTTCCCCTCTAAGAGCATCAGTTTCCTCCCCTGTCAAAGTGAGAAGTGGAAGGAAATGACCTCTGAGGTGTCTCCCAGATCTAAATCCTATGATCCTATTGTTATATTTCATGGGCTAACTGGCTTTCTAGGTCTCATTCATCTTTTGCATCTCTGGTGACTTTCTTGTGCAGAATGTTTGAAAATTATATTTATCAGTGCTAAGAGAAAGGGCAATATCACCCCTTTATAAGTAGAGTGGGGGATAAAGACAGACACCCCACCAATTGAGAGAATGGCAGACTAAATCATATGAATGGAGTGGAATATTATTGTACAGTAGGAAATCTCATGTATGTGGAATTCAAAGAAACACAGGAGAATTGTATAAACAGATGCAGCGTGAAATAAGCCAAACACATAGTGACTACAACAGCGTTTGTTGTAAATGAAAAGAACACTAAAAGTTCACAAATCATTGAAAGTCCTGGAGAAGATTCATAATTAAACAGACCTTCATTCTCAAATTAGAGAGGTAAGAACCTACTAAAGCATGATACTATGAACATTGTCAGATAAATTCACCGTATCAAACATTTTTAATTAATTGCTACTCTTTGCCATAAGGAAAGGTTCAGTTTGGAAGAAAACAGCAGATTCTTTACCAGAAAAGACTGTGACATAAAGATATCATGCATCAATAAAACATGTTTTAAAAAGGGGGGGAAAAAGCACAGAGAGGATCTGATATGGCCATGGGGGGGGCAACAAATGTTGTCATGAATTAAAATTGAGGAAATTCACCAGTTTGAAGGGAACTTTGTGAACCATATTTTTTTCTTCAGTGATAGCCACTGAGGAACAACCTATTTGGCCTATTGTTATTCCACATTAGCATATTACCAGTTGTTGCATTATCTGTTAGGGGTTTTTTTTTGCTTTAAAATATTAAATGATGAAGAATTTGTATATATTACTATCATATGGCCATGCATTTTAATTATTTGACAAGTACTGAGATAAACACAGGATATTTCCCATTTGGATAAAAGCAGACTAATTAATTTTTTATAAAAAAAATTAAAATTGCAGCTCCTGATGTGTTTCCAAATCTGCAGTTTCCCCTTTTGCATCCTAAAAGAGTACTAGGTATGTATGAAATAAACAACCAAATTGAAATTTACCTCCCAACTGCTACAATTTTCATTTTACAACATAAAGGCTCCAAGGAGATGAGAAACTCAAGGTTAATAAGATTATTGCCATCCTTTTTATATCTAAATCTGTGCCACCAGGCCTTTCTTCACTGAGCAGAAGATTGTAATCATTGCTAAAGTCCCAGGTTTTTGCTTCTGTGAACAAAAATGAAATCAGTGGTGTGTAGCTGAATGCATTCCAGATAGCAATAGCATATCATTAGCATATCAGTGACAGCAACAAAAAAATACTTGAAAACAAAAACATTGCATATAAATGGAGGCTGTGTAAGAGTTTTCTACAAAAGAGAAACTGTTTTCCTTGTTGTTTTCCTAATGAGTCTTCACACTACATTATGAAGTCCAGAGCCAAAGCTTTCAGAGGCTGTTAAGTTCTAGGAAATAAAGCAGGAGGTTGGGAGCTGAGAATCATGCTCCCATTCCTGACTCTCATCCTTACTGATGTATGTTGCCACCCAGTACATGCCATGTCACAATGACTTAGCACCTCAGTTCCATTGGCTTACCTCACCAAGCTGTAATGGCTATTCATAATCCTTTCATCTCTTCTTGTTCTTTTCCCCCCAGAGGATTGAGGAGTACATAGTTCTAGAATTTAGGGAACTCCTAGTCTGTAAAAGCATCCAATAAAGACCAGCAACCCCTATGACTTATAGTCACAGGGAGTTTCCTAGCGGCACTGAGAAGTGAACCATTGTCACAGCTAGCATGTATTAAATAAATGCAAGACTTGCAACCATACTTTTGCCATGCCAAGACCAGCCCTTTAGCCACTGTACCACATTGCCTCTTCTCAAGTGATTAAGTGAGCAAATAAATGCATGGCTAATCTGGAAAGTGAGCACAAAAATACAAAAATTCTTTAAGAACACTTGATGTTCAGAAAGCACAAAAATAGGCCAAATAAATGCAGCTAGCATTATCTGCTCCTTTCCTGACATAAATGGTCACACTTGAGTTATTCAGCCCAGTTCTCTTCTTAGCATTCTTCTAGAAAGCAGGACAGGAGGCTTAGTGAACAGAGTACTAAATTGAGTGAATTCGGTGTGAGTCAGTGGGACTGGTTCTGCACTAACTCCCCTTGGGACCTGAGGCAAGGAAGACATTTTATCTTGTAATGTTCCCCCCCACCACCCTCTTCTGTAAGATGGAGCTATTTAAGTGATTGAATAAAAGATGTCATACATTTCTATTTAGGAACATAGAATCTAGATCTTTCTTAGATGCACTAATCCAAGTCCCTTTCTTGGAAGATGGAAAAATCAAAGCCCAGAGAAGAAACATTTGAAATATATGTTGTGAGGGGATGTGCTTTGCTTTATTTTTTTCCTCAGTAATCATTACTATTTCTTCTAATTAATCATAAGACCTAAAAAGAAAAATTATGTGAAAGAAGTGATTAAAATCTGTTTTTGAAACATATAAGTTTCATCTGTCCGTGGGTATTCCCGACAACCTAAAAGTATCCTATGGAAATGTTGTTTGTATTATTCAGTGCCTAAAGACAAAGCTTTTCTACAAATAACCTGGCTTGGGGAAAAGCTGAGGCTAAATACATAGAAAGAGCTTAACACCTTCCACAAGAATTAGCAGGGTTTCCTTGGCATAAGCCTGGCCTGTTTTAATCGACACCCAGAAGATACTCCTCCGAAGTCAGGATCCTTTTGAGCTGGTACATTTGCCTACAGTTAATTGGATTTTATTTCTGAACTTATGATGAAAGCTCCAAAAATTCTAAACTGTTCATAAAATGTGTTTGAAGAACAGATTGAGGTTTCATTATTTATAACTCAGTTAAGTTACCAAACTGGCGGGATTGTAAACCTGCTGATACAGTAGCTTTTCTCTACCACTGTTTGAGAATTGTTGCTACTCATGCTTTTAATTTATGTGCAAATTGAATTTGCCTAATGCATAGAGTGATGGCCTCCTTCTTTTGGCAGGCTCCCCTATGGAGTGGTTGATAGCATTGTGCAGACTCGATTTTTTTTTCCCCTTGCACCCTATGAAAAGGTGCTTATAGCAAAATCTATTTAATTTATTCTCTATGTCATTTCCCACACACCATTCCCAGTACCTATAGCAGATGGTCTCACATGCTACAAAGGTACATAAGGAAATCGATACATGTCTGCCTAACTAGACTCATCTGAAGGTCTCCCTATTTCCCTCCCATTAAATGCCTTTCCTAAATCTCTGCCATTAGAGTAGTTCAGTGGAGTAATTATAGAATAGAACCGAAATAGATCCTTTGGTCTTTTTTTCTTGGTTTTGCCACCAACCTAATGGATTACCCTCAAGGTAATATTTTCTCTGCTTTGTCTCTTTATTTACTGATATGAATCTATAGGTTACCCTTATAACACTTTCTAGGCTTATTATAAATGACTTCCTTTCATGCACTCTGCAGTCCAGCCAAACTTTCTTTCTTGCTGTATCTCCCACGCACTACAATCGGTCTCCCATCTCTATGCCGTTGCATAGACTTGATCTTTCTCTTGTGCCTGGAAGGCACTCTCTCCTCACTATCACCTCTTAGAACTCCCAGTTTCTTTGGCAGCTGAAGCCATTGCCATGTTCTACATGAGGACATTCCTAATCTGCCCCACCCCATTCCTTGAAGCTGCTAGTGAAGAGACCTTCAAATTACCTGGTTTTTATTTTCCGTATACTTATTTCACATATATTTTGTGTGTATATGTTGTTTCCTAATGAATGTAAATTCCTTAAGGACAGAAAAGGTTTTGTTTGTATCTTTCCATTACCTGGTACCTACCATAGTGTTTGACACATAGTTGGCATTTGATAAATGTTTGTCTATTGATTGGTATTACACAGTCACAAAAAGCTCAGAGGATTTCATGCAGAAAATGTGTCACCTACTGGTAGTTCCACCTTTCTATCATATCTTACCTCCCTCTACTACCATACTCTCACCCTACTGCCTCCCTCTGTTCAACACTGGCTGATTAGGAGGTTAGCTAGCAGCTGAGGTTACTGTGCCATGGGATTAGGGCTCGGCTTTGTGGAGGGAAAGGATGTCCTCAATTCAATTCAATAAATATTTATTAAACAACTGCTATGTGCCAGACACTGTGCTAAGCAATGGGAATACCAATGAGAAAGAGAGAGAAACAGACAGACACAGAGACAGAGAGACAGAGAGGGTCAGAAAGACAGAGACACACACAGAGAGAAAGAGAGAGAGAGTGTGTCTTTGTCCTTGAGAACCTTATACTCAAGAGGAAGAGAATGGGGTGGGGTGGGAGTGTCTGCACCAGTGGGTACCCCATAGAAAATGGAGTTACCAGGAAAGCTGTGATTCCCCCTACGAAGGAAGATTTTTGGAAGGAGCTCAGTGTTCTACCTTGCAGCCCTCCAGTCAGAGGGGGAAAGGCAACTAAGAGAGTTGAGAAAGTGTAGAGTATCCAAACCGGAGTCATTCTTCATAGAGATGCGATTTCAGTTGAGCCACTTATCCTGGGAGAAAGGGAAGAAGGTGGGGTTTGGTGAGGGGGAGGGGAGTAGTGAGCCTGTTGCTCCTGTTAGCGGATGCTGAGCAGAGCAGCTGATGTCAATATGACTGCACCCACCTTTGGTAGGTTGTCTTCTGCATCCAACCTTCCCCATAGTGAATTTGCCCTGGAAGCCAAGCTATCAATATTTATGGAACAAGAGAAGCATTTGAAGAGTTGGGGTTTTGTGTGTGTCTGTGTGTATCTGTATCAATGATACAACAGAGCAGTAAGTAGCCTATTAAAGATGAAAGCACACTGAACTTCTAGCAGGACATCTGAGCTCAAGTCCAGGATTCGACACTTAACATCTCTGAACCTTGAGCAAGTCACAATCTAAACTTCATAAACATTCACTGATCATTTATTGTGCTTCAGACATGGTGATAGGCACCAAATAAATATGATTTGGAAGGCTATAGGGGTATCTTAGTACCCAGAGATTTCAGGGAAAAGCTTCCTATAGAAGACAGTACCTGAACTTAGGAAAGAGAACCTTCAAGGCATGAAAGGACTAGCCTGGCCAAAGGGACGTGGGTTGGAGATAGAATAGCATATGTGAAGAACAGCAAAAAGGTGAATTTGGCTGTAACATGGAGTATATGAAGAAGAAATAATGTGTTCTAAGAGGAGAAAAATAGGCTGGACCCAAACTGCAGATGGCTTCAAATGTCAAATGACTAGATTGTATTTTATCTTAGGGGTAATAGGGAGCCACTGTAGCACCATGAGCAGAGCAGTAACACATTCAGACTATTTTGGGACTATCAATTTGGTAACTGTGGAAGATGAATTCAAGAAAGGAAAGGCTAGATAGCAGAAGGCCAATAAGGAAGCAACAGATGATGAGGCAAAGGTCCAGGTCATAGATGATAAGGACCCAAACTAGAGGGGTGACTGTGTAAGTGGAAAAAATGGAACAGATAAAAAAATAAATTGTGAAGGTAGGAGCAATAGCACTTCACACCTATTGCAATATTGAAGGTGAAGGACTAGGAAGGGTCAAGCATAACTCCAAAATTGTAAACCTATGTGTCAGGTTAGGAAATATAGTAGCTGAATCTGTGCAAAGAATTGGGGATATGAAGAGAGACAAATCAAAGAAGGGCCCTTACCTTCAAGGATCTTACATTCTAGTGTATACAGAAAGAGGAGGGGAATAAAGCACATAGATAAGGATTGATGAATAATTTGAGGACAAAGAGATCACTAACAACTAGTAGTTACAACACAATCTGTTCATTTGACATTTGAAACTATTCACAGTTTGAGTCCATTAGATTTTTCCAGACTCATAACACATTACTCCTCCTTCACACACTCTATGTTCCAGCTGGATTGGCCTTTTTGCTGTTCTTCACACAGTTTTCTCATCTGCAAAATGGGGATAATACACTATTAGCCCCCCAGACTGTTGTGAAGAAAACACTTTGTAAATCTTAAGAGTGTGATAGAGATGCCAACTGCTATTCTGTTGGAGCAGCAAGCTCCTAGGTTGATCCAAACTTTGGATTTCCTTAATCTCAGAATATCTCCTCATTAGTTATGCTAGCATGCTGTTCCTTCCCATTGATAGTTCATCTACTATTTCTTTCATGTGCAATTTAATTTCTCTGAGCCTTGCTTTTCTCATTTGCAAAATGATTGTAATCATTATTGTGCTACCTCTTTCATAGGGTCATTGTGGGGGGAAATGTTTTATAAACCTTACAGCACTAATATGGAAGTGAATAATTATCATTTATACATGAGAAAAGACAAGTAAAATCATGAGATATCAGATCTGGACGAGAACTTAGAGATAATCAAGTCTAACTCTTAATTTAATAGATTAGGACACTGAGGAACAGAAAGTTTAAGTGGTATCCCCTAGGTCACACAGGCATTTAGTGGTAAATCCAGTGCTAAAATCCTTAATCTCCTATCTACTAGCTGTTGTGGTTGTCATTGTTTTTGCTATTGTCATTGTTTTCTGACACCTGGAACTGAGCAAAAGTCTTTTCATCAAAGGTAGACCTCATTGGATAATTTTAAGGGTAGGTGTAAAACTACAGAAATGGATGCAGTTGGGTGCCAGTGACTGAATAGCACTGACTTTATCAGTCTCTGATTAGATGGAATTGGTTGTGAATAATAGGTATATTCAGATTCAAGGCCCCATCTGTCAAGGAAGGTTAGAGAGAAGAAGTCTGACCAAAAGAAAATAAAAATGGAGGGTGGGAATGGGAGAAGTTTTTAAAATAGTATTTATTTTAACAATATTTTTCCACTCAGTGGGTTTTATAAAACAATGAGTTGTTTAACCTATAGGCTTTCTATGTTTCTTTGACATCTCTATGGCTATAACCATGCCGTATTTTTGTGAAATCTGACCAAATAAGAGTAGTATATATAAAATAAACCTTCAGTGGCTTCCTGCTGCCTTTAGGATCAAATACAACCTCCTCAGGTTAGTATTTAAAGCCTTTCACAACCCAGCTCTAACCTCTCTATCTTGGCTTTGCCCTAGTGGTCCACTGTCTGGAAGGCACCCACTTCTTCATTTCTGCCTCTTAGCTTAACATCAAGGATCACTTACATCACGTGGCCTCCTATGAGAATTCCTTCCTGATCCTCCTACTTGTTAATACTCTCTCTCTCTCTCTCTCTCTCTCTCTCTGACTCTGTGTGTGTGTGTGTGTGTGTGTGTGTGTGTGTGTGTCTCTCTCTCTCCCCATCTAATTATTCACATATAATTATCTGTTTGAGTCTTTTGTCCCCAATCCTCACTACAATGTAAGATTCTTGAAGGTACAGACTCCTTTCTGGTTTGTCTTTCTTTGTATCTCCAATACTTTGCCCAGTTGCCAACCCATAGCAGGCACTAATCAAAGGGGTTAGATTTGTCAGGAAAAGAAAGTTAGAAAGAATAAAAACTGTTTGGGATGATGACCTCCCAGTGAGGAGGTCCCCTCTTGCTCTAAGAGCTATGATCCTGTGGTCCTAAGTTCTTTTCCTTCTCAGAACAACTTTGTACCAAGGCATAGGCATTCTGTAACACACAGTTTAGGGACAATTGTGAAACGTGCCCACAGTGAAAACATGTTCTAGAGATTGATGCTTCCAACTAGCAGCTGTGACAGGGTCAGGGAGCCTCACAATTCAGTAGCCTTTCAAGAAAAGCTGTCCCCAAGTATCTACTTGTGATGGCCAGACAGGAAAGAGAGAGTTCCCTCTATCAGGACTTTCCCTGTCCTGAGAAAAACATTATCAGCTGGGCTGTCACTAGTAACAAAGCCCAAAGGAGAGTTGGGAGCTTTGTTCCCTTCTTCTCTAACCCTTCCAACATTGTTTGATGGACCTATTCAGTCGTGAAATAAATCTGTTGTGTTGTGTGTCTGCATCATGCTGATATGAAAGGCAGTTGATAGCACTGTCTGCATGTGTATGTGTGTGTGTGTGTGTGTGTGTGTGTGTGTGTGTCTGTGTGTGGCTGTGTCTGTGTACATATCATATGGGGTGAGAGGTTTATATGTCTGTATTTTGACTGGGGGAAGCAAATGAAGTTGAACATACTGAAGTGCTTTTAGGTTATAGATGCAACGTTCCCTCATGTTTGTTGATATTCTTACAGAAATAGACAGTGGATACTTTTCCAGACGTTCAAAAAGAACAAAGAATTCTATTCCTTCTTTTTCAAGTTCCTAGCCTCCAAACAACACACACACATACACACACACACACACACACACACACACACACACACACACACACACACAAGCTTTTCTTACTCCCAACAGAAAAAAAGCTGGAAGTACAGAATTGATTCTCAAATTGGTCAGGAAGCAAAATCAGCATCATCTACCCCTTTATAGTATAAAAAGGAGCCAGCATGGTGGTGTGGAAATGACATTGTACTTGGTCAGCCCAGAAGACTTTGGTGCAAACTATGGCTCTGCCTTTTATTTGCTGTCTTATTTTGAAAAGTCTTCCAATTTCAACTACAAATTGGAGTTAATAATACTCCTTAAAGTCTTGCTCCAGTGCCTCATCCTAGCAGAGAAGTTTCACTAATTCTTGACATTTATGCCAATAGAGAACAAGTTATGATAGGTCTTATCAAGATGGGAAGAATCACAATATTGGCCCAGTGAAACCAGACCTTTAGACTGGGAGTGCTAAAATCAAAATGGCTAACAAGTGGTTCAAAGTCAAGATTAGTGAAGAGACGTTAAGAGAGTACCTTGCTGTCCTCGGTGAGTTTATCACCAGACAAAACTCTATCCCAGGGTCCTGAAAAAAACTGATGTATATAACAGCTGAGTAACTGAGTGAGCTTTGAAAAATCCTGCAGATCAAGAAATATGCCACAGGATAGAAGAAGGTCAAATGTCCTCACTGTCCAATAAAGGAATATGGCACTACCACTGACTCTTACTCTCTCAGCTTGCACATAATGACATCACTTTCTAATCATGCTGTTTCTTCAAACTCATGCTACCTACATCTGCTTTCTCCATTACTACTCTACTCCTGTTCTCCCCATGCCAGGAAGCCTTTCCCAAACCTCTCTTAATTCTAATGCCTTCCCTCTATTATTTCCTAATAATTCAGTATGTAGATTGTACATATTTATATTTATTTGCTTGTTGTCTCCTCCATTATATAGTGATCTCCTTGAGGGCAGGAAATGTTTTTTGCCCCTTTTTGAATCCCCAGCATTGAGTACAGCGCTTGGCATACAGTAGGCACTTAGGAAATGTTTATTGGGGGGCAGGTAGAGGGCACAGTAGATAAAGCTCTGGCCTTGGAGTCAAGAGGACCTGAGTTCAAATGTGGCCTCAGACATTTGATTCTTACTAGCTGTGTGACCTTGGGCAAGTCACTTAACCCTGATTGCCTCATCAAAAAGCAAAAAAAAAACCAGTTTGTTGGTTTGGCGGATGTTGCTTTGCTGAGTCTGTTTTTGCTATTGTTGCTACAGGGAAGAATTCAACAGGTGGCAGGCATTATGAGAAAATGACTACACATAAAGGTGTAAGGCAAAAATTAGACAATTTAAAAAATAAAGAACACTGGCTTGAAAGTTTCAAAAATAAAAGATATTTCATTCATTTGGGTAACTTTAGGAGAATAGCTCCATTTTCGGTGGCCAGAGAAAGAAATGAACACAACTCTTCCCTGAAAATCTTAATTGTTATAGCATTTCTAATCCTATCCAACCCAACAAATATTTATTAAGTGCCTACTATGTGTGCTGGGTGCTGAGGATACATTAACAAAATGAAAATCAGTCCTGGCCCTGAAGGAGCTTGCATGTTTTTTAAAGAATTTACATGCTAGTGAGGCCAACGGGTCCTAGACACCAAGCAATCATAACATACGTATAATTAATCACAAGTTTTGCCTTATAGGTACCCAGCACTATGATAGCATTGTACAGTCTATTAGGATACAACACTTCGGGGCAGGTAGGTGGCACAGTAAATAGAGCACTGGTCCTGGAATCAGCAGGACCAACGTTCAAATCCAGCCTCAGACACATGATGTTCACTAGCTGTGTGACCCTGGACAAGTCACTTAACCCTGATTGCCTCACTAAAAAAAAGAAAAATGCAATCCATGCCCTTGGACACTTTATATTCTACTGAATATACATTTAAACCACACTCTATCTCACACATGCGGTAGGGCCTGACTTCTTAACCATGACCTACTCCACTGACCACCAGCTTCAGAATAATGTCCTGATTGTTTCTTTATATATATACCTTGAAGACTACATTATAAAGAAAAAATCTAGGAGACTTTTTTAAAAATGGAAACACAAATGGAGTAAAATTAAATGGTAAACATGAAACAAAATGGCCTAGAGAATATCATGGATGATGAAAATTGCTGGGATTGAAATTTCAGCTGAAGAATAGTCCCTTGGTTCCAAAAAGCTTCAGCTCCATTCCTGCTGATGTATTTGATCCTGTTTTATCTGTAGTCAAATTGCAGCCAGACTGGATTCACAATGAGACTTTTCTTTATTCCAAGCCAACAGATTAAGCAATAAAAGGTTTAAGTTTCCAGCCTCCTTGAAAGGTAAAATATATTTCTTATATAACCAGTCTTCTTGCATAAGTGATGCTACCTGCTGCCAGCAGAGCATTCCGTGCATGCATGGTAAGTCCCTTGTTGTGTTCTTTTGTCTGTTCCATTGTGTTTGCACTTGTAAGCTCAAGACTGACGTAAAAATAGATGCTATGTGTTTTTCCATAGGACATCAATGCTATTTTAAAGGCCTATCAAAAAAAGGCAGTGCATGGAACCCACCCCACAACTTCTCATCCTCAGTGAAGATGATGAAACACACTGAAATAAATGGCCTAATTCAAGCCAGAGCTCAAAAAATACCAGATTGATCCACCGATTTCAAACGATTTTTCAATAGTAGCTAACAGTGACATCCTGCTGAGCTGAAAAGATGGTCTTGTCTGGCTTGAAATGAGGCCTTTTAAACATTACCATCATTCGAGAGACTTCAGAAAGTCTTCTTTCCCCTGTCTTTCTAGTTCTGCTTCTTTCTCTCCTTCTTGGAAACTAGTAATTGATCCATTCACAAAAAGGAAGAGTCGATTCAAAGTTTGATCATCCATAATTCCTTTTCATATTCCAAATCCCATTTTTCTTACATGACTCATTTCAAAAATACATCCTTCCTCTACTCTGCTATCCTCTCCATGTTCAAACAGCAAAAAGAGGTTAATTTTCATTTTGTGTTTCCCTTTTTGAGATTTTTAATTTATTTAGAATTTTTTTCAAAAAGTAACAAAGAGCTAGGACTATCAATCTAACCTGCAGTAACTCTCCTTTGGAGCAGGTGGCAGGCCATTTTGAAAATAAACTTAGAGGTGTCCTGTTAACTTGAAAGTCCTACACGTGCCTAGGTGGGGAACAATCACATAACCTACCCATTTCACAGAAAGTGGACAAATTCCATCAGAACACCTCCATAACCTCCATAATTTAGGAAATGATAGGCAGAGAGGAGTAAGAGGAGAGATTCCTGGTTCCATTCCCTTGTGTTTCTCATTGACTCTCAGCTTGATTGTATCACTCTTTGTCAACTGGTGCCTGAGGCTAAAGCTGGCTTTTTGAAGAAAGAAATCAACACCTGCCTTGGAACTGAGATGCATTGAGTGAGTTCTCATTATCTTTAAGTAAAATCCAAGCCAGAATCTTACAAATTGGAGACCATTTCTATCTGGACAGTTTAGATGAAATGCTGCTAGAGGCAGGGAAGTGGGTTAAAAGTAGTAGATTAAAAAAATTTGTCACTGAAATTATATGTGTATTCAAATTAATAGTAGAAAATATCAATTAAGGGTCTTTGGCACTTTGTTAGATTTATGGGGTACTAAAATTTATCAGACATAGTTCCTACCTTCAAAATGTTTACAGTCTAGTAGAGAAAGTAAGAATGTATATTGTTCACAAATAGCTATAATACCAAATACATCATTTTAAGTGCACAAGAAGGGTCTTTAAGTCATCCTAAGAGGAAGAAATTCCTTCTGACTTGGGGAGAGGCAACTTCGTGGAAGAGGTGGCAATGGAATGATGGCATAGAAAATTTATGTGATTATAAATGATATTCACATAATTATAATGATATTCAAATGCATAAATGAGTGAATTTTACATAAATATGCTCATTTTCGGTCTGGATCTGTATTCCTCACCCTTGAGTTCTTATGCATAGAGAAGAGGTAAGATAAACAACTATTAAGCTACTTCTCTCTAAGTTATTCTAGCAGAACTTGGTGTAATGGAGGTGTCTTTAGGTCTAAGGAATTTAGGTACAAGAATTTCATGCTTGTTCAATACATTCTTGTTGCTCTGCCTTGAAATTCTAAAGTTTTCTGTTCTGGACAGGGGTCTAAATAAAGGCAGCAGTGTGTACTGGATAGAGCACCAGGTTTGGAATAAAAGGATCTGGGTTCAAATTCAGACTGTTTTGCCCTACTGATGTGGCCTTGGGCAAATCACAATCTCTCTGGGCCTCTGTATCTTCATCTGTCTAATGATAGTATTAGCTCAATGGCTGTCTAGTTCACTTACATTTCTAATTCTATTGCCTTTTGTTTTAAAAGGATAGTTCTTAACCTAGTGTCTGTGAACTTTAAAAAGTATTTTTATAACTATTTTAATATAATTGGTTTCCTTTGTAGTCCTGTGTATTTTATTTTATGTGTTTAAAACCATTATTCTAAAAAGGGGTCCAGAGGCTTCATCAGACTGCCAAAGGCATCCATGACCAAAAAATGTCCTTCATTCCTCCTATCCCAAAGGCCAACATTTTGTGAAAATGATGCTGTGGAATTCAAGGTTCTTGTCACAAATTAAATATTACTGTACTTGCCATAAATTAATAAACAGGTTATTTCAACAAAACTGCAACTAGACCATACATGATTGTTAGGCCCAATATCAATTGCCCCTCATTAATGTTGTTGAGAAGTGATTAGCATTTTGAGGCAGACAAGGTGTACTTACTTAGTGGGATATGACCTTGCTGTCATTAAATTATATCTATGATTAATGATTGTCTGTAGTTAAAAGTTTGAGTCATAACAAAAATAGATTATAAAATAAGAAGCAGAAGGGGAAGGTGAAGAGAATGCAGAAAAGATGAATTCTGAAGGCCTGAATCACAGCTGCTCCTGGTCAAAGTTTATTTGAGATCCCCATGTAAATTTCCTCTTTGTTGGCGCTTACATCCTGAGGCCTAGGAGAGTTGCTGAAGGATTAATGGTAAACTGCACCATGTTTAGGAGCTTAAACTGGATGATGTCTGGAAATTGGAGTCAGAAAAAAGTGAAGGGTATATGAAGTCCAGCAGAGACAAAGAAAACAGCTTGTAGTAGAAAACCTGTTATGAAGGATTTATGTCTATTTGTTGTATAGAATTAGGAGGCATGGACATTTTATAATGTGTACTATTGGATGGAGTACCCAGTGGATCATGTATTTATTAAAGAACTGAGAGGTGTGTATGTGTATCTTACCCTTTTTCTCACTCTGGGATCCTGATATCATTCAGCATCTCTCTGCTGCCTGCTTCTTCTCTCTCCCTCATAGGATCATGGCATGAAGGGGCCTTCAAGGCTATTTATTTCATGAGTGTCAGAGGCAGAAGGGGCCTCTTCAGTCTGTATCCAAAGAAGAACCCCTTCAATATATATTGATCCATCCTTTGCTTGAAAACCTGCAGGAGGAGTGAGTCTACAACCTCCTGAGTCAGTCCACTCCATTTCTGTTTAATTCTCTTAAGATATATTTCCTTTCATCAACCCTAACTTTCTCTTTGAAGCTTTCACCCACAATTCTTTGTTTTACTCTGTAAGACCTAACTGGAAAAGCCTAACCTTTCTTCCACAGCCCTTTAAGAACTTGAAGGTGGCTATAATGTCCCACCTATGTCTTCAATTCTCCAGACAGAAGGTCCTCGCTTCTTTCAACTGGTCCTCAAAGAGTGTGAAGGCAAAGCCTGTCATTATTCTGACTGCACTCTCCTGGGACTTCTCCAGCTAATCCATGTCCTTCCTAAAATAGAATATCTAACAGAATATGATGTCCCAAACATGATCTGATCAGGGCAGAGTACAACAGGAATGTCACTTTCTGCAGCCCAAGATAGCAATGTCAAAGCTATATCACACCCACATCAATGGCATATCACAACATTGACTTATACTGAGCTTGCAGTTCAATAAAACCCTCAGATTTTTTTTCTTTAATAAACTATTAGCTAGCTAACTCAAGTGTAATATGTTGCATTTGTCCCAGAATATCTTGCTCAACTCAATCCAGTATTCTCTGCTGTTGAGATCTGTTTCAATCCTAGTTCTATCATCTAGTGTGCTAACTATGTAGTGCGAATTTGTCATCTGTAAATCTGACAAGCTATCAATCCATTGTCAAGTTTTATTATTTGGGCAGTCAGGTGGTGCAGCAGAGAGAGATCCAGGACTAGTCAGGAAGATATGTGTTCAAATCCAGACTGCTGTCTTCCTCAGTTTCCTCATTTGTAAAAAAGAGATGATAATAGCACCTACTTGAAGGGTTAGTATGAGGATCAAATGATATTATAATTGTAAAGCACTTAGCACAACACCTGACACAAAGTAAGAACTATATAAATGTCAGCTACCATTATAACTTTTATCTCCACAGCATCTTGCCCATCCAACACATTTTCTTTGCTCAAATAGTCACCAACCTAATTCAAGCATTTATCACCTTTAATTGGGACTACTAAAAGAGCCTTCTAATTGGATTTCTAGTTTCTGATTTCTCCTCTTCTGATATATCCTCCATATAGCTCCCCAAAATATCATTCCTATGACACAGGATGGACAATGTCACTCCCATGATTAAACCTTCTAGTAGCTCCCTATCATCTATAGGATGAAAACAAACAAACTCCTTACCCTGTTATGAGGTCCTGACTTCCACCCACATTCCCAGGATTTTTTCATATTCTTCTTCTTCAACAACTCTATGTTTTGGTCAAATGAATTTACTAGCTGTTCCCTGAATTCAACACTTTCTTTCCTGCCTCTATACATCAGCTCAAGTCTTTCTCCATTTATGAAATGGCCATGCCTTCCACATCACCAACTCTCAAAGTGATTGTCATTCTCCAGGGTTCAACTACAAATCTCTGTTACCATACCAATACTGTGGCACCTCAGTCATTTTTAATAATCTTTCAAAGATAAGTAGTCACATCTGCTATTTCTTTCTATATCCTAAGATAAACTTCATATGGGCTAGATGACAAGAAATTAACAAGGGCAACTTCTGTCGTTGCTCTGTTATTATCTCCTGAGTTAGTGGTGGTGGTGGCCGTGGTGGTTGTCTTAAGTATCAACTCCCTATAAGGCATTTTCATGATCATTCTTCTTGAAAGAGAAAACACTCTACTCTCAATATTCAATTATCATCATCCTATCATCCTGGGTTATCTCTTCTTTCATCCTCTTCTCTATAATATAGCTTTAAATGAACCCCTTTTGTTGTTCTTAGCTTTCTCTGATGGTTTTAGCTCATGGCAAACCACTCAAATATCTTTGCCAAGAAAACCCCATGGACAAAGATTCATGGGATCATGTAGAATCAGATGTGACTGAATGACTTAACAACAATACCTGGAAAGGCATAGCAACTTCCTTCTTTTGCTTATCTCTCATCTTGCCTTATTAACTACTCTTTCCTTGTTCTCTTAATTAATTTCTTCCTCTTGAGTCCTTCTCCTTCTCTTCCTTCCAGCTGAGGAAACTGGCCCAAAAAGAGTAATGCCACACACATATAACCAATGAAATTGAGATTCAAACCCTAGACTCCAAATTCAGCATTCTTTTGACTATAGTATCCAATGTATGATATATAGACAGCTATAGATACCTCCATAGCTATCTATATAAAACTTAATTTCATTTTTTTCCTCTATGCTGCTCCATTCTATTATTCACTATACTACCCTTGCCCTCTGCTGTTTTCTATTTAATTGGTCATCACAGTAAATTCCTCTCAACCCAAAAGGATAGTGAACTAGCTACTAACAAAAAATGACTTCACAAAGGGTGATGCGCCAAGGTAGATCTATAGGAAACTTGACTTTCAGTTAAAATTCTAGTCTTTGGGTGGACCATATCTTTTGTAATCCATCTAGCTGCCTGCTCTCTAAAGTTCAATGAGGATAAGTTATATAATTTTGGTAAAGTTGAAAGTAGAACCTTCATTGTATCAAGTGATTTTGTTCACCATTGTCATTATACTCCATTTTTATATAGCATTTTACAGTTATATAAAGTGCATTTGCCCACATGTTCTCATTTGATCCCTACTACTCTATAGGTAGGCATTATTTTAATTTCCTTAAAAATGAGGCTTACAGAAGTTGGTATTTTGCTCCACTCATTCAATTTGCATACTAACAATTTGCATACATATCACACCTTCTGACAGAGGTCCATATAGTCAAGCTATAGTTTTTCCAGTGATAATGTATGGCTGTGAGAATTGAACTATAAGGAAAACTGAGGGCTACAGAATCAACACTTTTGAATTGTAGTACTAGAAAAGACTTCTGAGAGTCCCTCAGATAGCAAGGAGATAAAATCAGTTAATGCTTTAAAAAATTAATTCAATCTATTCACTGGAAGATCAAATACTGAAGCTGAATCTTAAACACTTTGGCCACATAATGAAAAGACAGGACTTATTGGAAAAGACTGATGTTGGGAAAGACTGAAGGCAAAGGAGATAGGGACAGCAGAGGATGAAATGGATACATAGTATCATGGAAGCAATGGACATGAACTTGGTCAGACTTCAGGAGATAGTGGAGGATAGAAAGGCCTAGTGTGCTATGGTCCATGGGGTCATGAAGAGTCAGACACCACTAACCAAATGAACAACAACGGAACTTGAAACCATGTCTTTTGACTATGTCCAGTAGTATTTCCACAATGGTTATTTTTATATCTATTTTTCCAGACTTTTTATTTGGCACAAATAATAACCAGATCTTAGATTTAGAGACAGAAGGGACCTTAGAGGCCATTGAGTCCAAGTCCCATTTTACAGAAAAGAATAGTAAGGCACAGTGAGGTTAAATGAGTTGCTTGGTGTCCTACATACAGCTAGTAAGTTGACCTGGAGTCTGAGGATTTTATTTTTAAAAAATTAATAATAGTATTTCAATATAATTGGTTTCTTAAATGTTACTATGTGCTTATGAATTTAAAAACATTATTCTAAAAAAGGATCCGTAGGCTTCACCAGACTGCAGAAGGGGTCCATAACATCAAAGAGGTTAAGACCTCCCTGCACTTGAATGTGCAGCCTCTCTCTAAATATCTATTATGAGCATAGGACAATCTGGTTGGGCAGGTCCTCATTTCTGTCCTTTCAAGCAAACAGTTAATCTGGCTTTGAATTTCTTCTAAGACTAAGTGAACAATTAATTTCATTGTTAAGTGTTAGTTCAGCTAATGATGGGCCAGTGGAGATTTAGAAAATGAGAGAATCTTCAACTATCATTTATACACACTTCAGTGTAGATGTGTGAAGGAGCCATCAGATCCAAAGCAATGTGGAAAATGCCTTCATTTTTTAATCTTCCAGTAGTCACCACCTAGGAAAAAAGTGGTTAACTCCATTATGTCAAATGGGGGAGCAAACTTTTAATATGACCTAGGTGAATCATATGAATAGAGATTCATTCCAGTTTACTAATTGCCCATATAAAATACCAAATAATTTTATATAATGCTAATATGATTGAAATTTAGCTCCTTGATTTTCTTAGAATTTTTTAAAACAAAATTTGACTGCATTCCAAGATATAAGCAGCAATGGTACATGTATAAAAGAAATGTGCATTATACAAATATGTCATAGATAGGTAGATAGGTAGGTAGAAACCAGATTTGGAAATTGCTGGACTGGTATATCATCTTAACAGTTATGATTTTTTTTTAGGTCTCTTTTACTGCCAAATTTTGTGCTTAGTTGGAGAGATTCTCATATGATTTTTTGTATGTTTATTTATGGTATTTTTCACTAAAAATGCATCATTACCTTAGCAGCTGCCACACCACATGGAGCAGCATGCGTGCTTTTGAAAAGGGATCCAGAGCGCCTTCCCACAGAAGCACAGAGCCAATATGCCTTGGGAAGTTTGTATCAAAGATTACAAGTTTCGTATGGAAGAGAACATAAGATGCAGATATATCTGCAGCCTTTTCCAATAATAATTTGCTTTTACCATTTCTTTTACCTTAAAGTTTCCATTTTAGAATTCTTTCTAAAAGAGAAGAAAAAAGTTGATTGCTTACTAGAAGAGGGTTTAGAATACTTCCTCATTTTCATTCTAGGGCCATTTTGGAGGGCAATTTACATTGTGCATACATGAGTTTAAAATAATGAATGCAAAGAGCAAACACAATGGGAACTGAGGTAAGGCTGGGCGTATTTTTTTACGTTGCTTCTTGTAGGGGACTCAGGCCTCAGTTCTGATGTGTGGATACAAAAAAGAAATGAGAAAGATATACAAGAAGGTGTAAAAGTCCATATGTCTGGTTTGTTTTCCCTGCTCTATTTCCTGTACCACTTCCTTAGGACATTTTTTAGCAGCTATTTCCCTTACCCTACCTCCCTACCCACTTCAACTTCCATTTCTTAGCCCACTCCAATGGGGTATGTTCCAAGTAGATTCCTAAGTATGTGAAATCCTTCCCTTTCTTTAAGGCTCTGTTCAGGTGTCATCTCCTTCATGAAGTCTTTACTAAGTCCTTCAGTTAAAATTCATCTGTTCCTCCTTGAATAACTTACAACATTTTGTTTGCTATTGTACTATGTGCTTTTCATATTTCCTTTTGTAGCAGTGATTTGCTCACCAATATTCTATCTCTAACTATCCAGTAAGTATATTGATGGAAAAAAAAATTGCATTTTACTCTCTTTTACAATTCCCAGTGCCCAGAAATATGCTCTGCATTTAATAGGCACTTTGTGTTTCCTTTTCTTGCCTATGTCCCACAATGAAAATAATATAATTGGTATTCCTGGGCATGCCTGGAACCAGAACCATAGCTAGTAATTTTGACATCCAGGGCAAGCAGCATGCCTGGGGCATGCTACACAAAACATACCTTCAAAACAACTTTGCAATTCATTATGTAAAAATAATATGAGTATTAACTAACATAAATTTAGTTGAGCAGAAGTGGGTATTAGTTATCACAATGGCTCACAGATCACTGATATTAACAATGTGCCATCTGGTAGCTTACTATTTCGACTAATTATTCTTGATAACTAGATGCTAAGATCAGTTGTTTCTATTATGCTGGAGTGTGTGTTGTCAACATGGAAATACAACAAAATTCAAAGTAGTACAATACTTTGAACACCATTTAAAAGACTTGTGCCTTCCAAATCTCTTTACCCTAGGAAAAAGACCCAGTCCAGTCAAATTATTATTCTATCTAGCACAATTGAAAAATGGAACACTGTTGATATACCCATTTCCTTACAGAGGAAATGCTCCACAGGTCCCAGAAAACTACATTTGGTATACACATTGCTACATAACCGTTTTAACAGGTTTTTTTTTTTACTGTTTTTAATGAATTGACCAGCTGTCTTGATATCATAGACTTGGAGATGGTGTTCAGGCCTCATTGGATAATAGATTTATTAGCTGGAAATATTAGAGATTATCTAGTCCATCATCCTCATTTTACAGATGAGAAAACCAAGGCTGAGAGACATTAAGTAACTTGTCCAGGATCACGAAGCTGAGACTGAAGTCTCAGAGGTGAAACTATTTGCCAAAGTTTACCCAGATATTAAGTGTCAGAGCCACTTAATAGAACCCAGGTGCTGTGATTCTATGTCTACCACTCCTTCCTATGTACTACAACATCTTGTTTTCTATCCACTTTATCACCTGTCTCCTAGACTTGCAAAAGCCTCCTAATTGATCTCCCTACATCAAGTTTTTCCCTTCTCCAATCTATCCTTCACATGTATTGTTACATACAAGAATAAACCCAAAACCCGAAATAGTTTTAGAAAGAAATGTATTAGTCATTTGGGAGCCAGAAAGGAGTGGCTCCCTCCTTAAGTCTTTGTGAAGTTACATTATATAGAGTTCAGACAAAAGTATAAGGACATTTTCATGATTGACTTCATGTAGTCTCTAAGAAAAGGGCAAATTGAGGTCTGTATCAGCAGGTAAGTCAATCTATTGGAGGGAGTCCAAAACACAAGCTTTGGTGGACCCAAAACAAGCACTGTGTGAGATCTAAGTACTCCTTACAACCACCAGGTTTCCCTAGAGCCTCTGTGAGGTCAGCCTGAACTCTACAACAAGCTTTTTGGGGAAGACACAGAATCTATTCATGTAAACCATTGTTCTAAGATTGGGCCTGATGGTTTTGAGCACATTATAATAGTTTCCTTTTAAAAGAGGCTGTAAGCTTATAGAACATACTCAAGGAAAAATACTGACAATAATATTTTTGAAGGTTAGTGTAGCTGTGTCCCCCAAAATAATATTTTATCTACTGTCAGCCTGTTTTTCTTCTTGATGACCCTCCTCCTGACACCTGTTAGATAATTCAACCAGCTCCAGGGTGGCCATCATAGTACAAGAACGTCACTCTCAGAAGAGCACTTTGGAGCATGCCTCCCTGCTAGAGTACCTCCTTTCTAATGAAGGGACCGCTGTCTCTTTGCTCTCCAATACAGCACTGCCCTTACATGAGTTATACTCTATCTTAATGTGTATGCCTGAGCTGTATGTTGGGTACTTTTTTTTCCTTTTTCCCCTTTCCCCTCTTCCCCATTACTTGCAATAAAGCATTGCATTAACCCAACTCCTGTTGTTTTACATTTTATTCTCAGCACCTGAAATAATTAAGGGGTTATTTTCCCTGACATCTTTAACAAGTCCGTGGTCCTTTCTTTAGACATAAACTGGCCAGGACTCAACCTATTGACAGCCACCCCTGCACTGGGGGAGTAAGGCACAGTAAGCCCAGTTGTAGAAATCAAGGGTCAGTAAGGGAACACTAGGTCCTCCCAGAAAGGACTCTCTTATGCCAGAGGATTGTCACAAAACTTGCTCCAACCCTCTAATTTTACAGATGATGAAACTGAGGCCCAAAGAAGTGAGGTAACTTGCCTAAAATCAGAAGTAGAACCAAGACTGAAGCTCAGATCTCTTGATTTCTCAGTATTTTGTTTTTTCCAGCCACAGACAGAATAGTGTTTCACTCCCAGCACACAATGAAAGAGAATATTGTAAAAGCAGCAGGAAGAAAAAGCTGCACTGTTGGACGTGGGCCTAATGCCCATACTCTCTTATTTTAGGTTCAACGGTGAGATAAAATGAGGCACTTGCAGGTCATTGAACAGCGAAGAAAAGGAGATTTACTTTGCCCTAACACAGCAAGGATATACAACAAGGATACAATGGCCCTCAGCTTCTCTGAACACCAGCCCCTTTCCCCCCACCCTTGTCCCCATATGGAAACTCATCTGGTGAGCACAACAGGATATGGTAAAGGATGTGGTGACTCACATGGTCTTCAGAAATGCACCAAGTGGAATGGTCCTGAACCATACATGGGTGGGATTTTTTTATGCCCTTAGGTAACCAGAAAGTTGTGTCAGGGAAACAAGAGCCAATAAGGCTCCCAAGGACTGCTTTGTCTCCTTTTAGGGTCAATTAATCCCCGTTGCAGAAAGTAAAGGAGAAGAAGAATACTGTGGGAAAAACACTGATAGATATTAGTCTTACCACATACCACCCCTTGGTGGCAAGGCCCTGTACCTCCAGGACAGCCATCAATTTCTTCTGATGTGAAAGTGCTGGTGATGAGCAAAAGCAGCTCCAGGAACATCAGGTTCACAGCACAGACATTTCTAGCATAGTCAACAATTCCTCATCACACATCAAGGTGATTTGTAGTGCCATGACTAATAGATCATAAGCCTTTTGCATGTCACTTGATTTTGGTATCTAAGTTGATATCAAGACACTCCCTGTACCACCACATACTCAGAATTCCCTGGCTCACGCACCAAAATCTCCCCTTCCATAAGAACCACATTACAATAATTAGATAAATTTTTTGCCTTCTTAGATGCCTCTGTGGAAGGACTGCCACCCTCTTCTATCATAGTGATAAATAAGTATTCTCCCTCACTCCCATCTGGGTACACTAAATCATCTAAGGGATCCCTTTTCTTTCAAGTAAATACACATCTGCCACAATTACATAGTGAGAATTTTATCTCACCTGTGCTATTAAAAAGCAAAGCACTTCCAAATAATACCACCTATTGGTCCTCCAAGTCCTTTCTGGGAAGGAGTTGTCCAAACCATCCCAGAGGAATTAAAATCTGCCAGTACTGGAGGACCTGAGCTACTTCTCCAATCAACCAATAAGCATTGATTAAGTGCTTTCTATATGCCAGGCACTGTGCTAAGCACTTGGGATACAAAGAATGGCAAAAGATAGTCCCTGTCCTCAGGGAGCTTGCAGTCTAATAGAAGAGACAATATGAAAACAAGTACATACATACAAGTTATATATATATATATATAAAAATAAAATATACATATATATATAATACACATGTATATATATACACACACTATATGTATATATAAGTATACATATACTGTATGTGTATAAACTTATATATGTGTGTGTATATATATATATATATATATATATATATATATATATATATATATATATATAAAACGTGATAAATTGAAGATGATTAATAGAGGAAAGGTACTAGCATTAAGGGAGAGAAGAAAAGGCTTCTTGTAGAAAATGAGATTTTAGCTAGGACTTGAAAGAACTCAGGGAAGCCAGGAGGCGGCAATGAGAAGAGAAAGCATTCCAGGTATGGAGAATGGCCATTGAAAATTCCTGAAGTCTGGAGATGAAGTGTCTTGTGAATGGAACAGCAAGAAAGCTTGTGTCACTGAGTCATAGTTCACATAGTGGGGAAGAAGGAGAATGTAAATTTTAAAAAGGTAGAAGGGGGCCAGGTTGGAAAGGGCCTTGAATGCCAGAAAGAAGATTTTCTATTTCATCCTGGAAGTATTAAGAAGCCACTGAAGTTTATTAAGTGTGAGGACTGATGTGGTAAGACCTGTACCTTAGGAAAATCACTTTGACAGCTGAGTGGAGGGTGGCCTGGAATAGGAAGAAGCTTGAGGCAGGGAGACTAACTAGCAGATTACTACAATAGTCCAGGTATGTGGTCATGAGGGCCTGCTCCATAGAGGTGGCAGTATCAGAAGAGGAAGGAGAACAAATAAAAGATGTCTTAAAAAGGTAAAATAAACAGGATCTATCAATAGATTGTATATGGGGGCTAGAGGGAACGAGGAGTCAACAGCACTTAGATTTTGAGCCACAGTGACTGAGAGGATGGTGATGCTCTCAACAGTACCAAGCCCTCTAAAGGGGAAGGACCTTGAAGTAAAGGCTCGTGTGTCATGGGGAAGGAATAAGGAAGCACATAAGAGGGTCAGCTGGAACTAAGTCCAAAACAATCCATTCTTAACAGGTAAGTCTTCCTGGAAATTGGATCCCAGAAACCACTGAACTGAGGAGCCATTCCTGTTCCTAGGGGTAGCAATGATTTGTCACAGATGTGATTTCTGGGATGTTGGACCCCTAGTTCAGGCAGGCAGACACATAAAATGCAGCTGTTGATTAGCAGGAACAAACCTCTTGTCCTAAGAGGGGAGAGTGCTATTTTGCCAGTTGGGAACAGGCTGAAGACCACTTTGATTAGGTGAGTGTTCTGATTATCACGAAGAGCCCAGTTGGGCAGTAATAGTTGTCTTGCTCTTAATTAGGGAGAATTATATAATTCTGTAGCCACCAAAAAATGTCATCACTACCCCAATGTCCGCATTGGTGCTGGATCCACTTACTAACCTCTCGTATTCCTATAACATCTTCAAACTAGTTCTTCAGCATGTGATGTCTCTGATGGGTGCTGACATGCCTCACAAACAATTTTACTCAAAGGCATCAGTGAAATTTCTTCACAGGTCCTGACAACAAAGGTCCAAGGCAGCTAGATTATGCGGTAAATGGGGCCTTGGCCTTGGAATCAGGGAGATGCATCAAAATCTAGCCTCACACACTAAGTGATCAAGTCATTTAACTTCTATTTGCCTCAGTTTCCTCATCTGTAAAATGGCGATAATAATAGCACCTACCTCCCATTGTGTTGTGAGGATCAAATGAGAAAATATTTGTAAAGTTCTTAGCATAGCACCTGACACATGATAGGTGCTTTATAAATGTTAGTTGTTGTTATTGTTGTTTTTTATTATTATTATTATTATTAGCATCATCATCATTAGTGGTATTGTGAGGGGCTGCACTGGAGAACTTGGGGCTTGAGAAGCCCAACTGTAGCTTCATCTGGTCATTTCCTGGTGCCTACCAAAGGCTCCACTCAGACTGGTCTTTATGGAGATCTCTAGAAACATTATTTTTCAAGGTCTTAAAGGCAGCTAGATAGCACAATGGGTAGAGTACTAGGCCTGGAGTCAGGAAGACCTGAGTTCAAATCCTGGATCACACACTTACTAGTTGTATGACCCTGAACAAGTCACTTAACCTCTGTCTGCTTCAATTTCATTAACTGTAAAATGGGACTAATAGCACCTGCCTCCCAGGGTTGCTGAGAGGATCAAATGAGTTAATATATGTAAAGCACTTAGCACAGTGCCTGGAACATAGTAAGAACTTAATAAATATTTCCTTCCTTCCCTCCTTCCTTCTTTCCCTCCTTCCTTCCTTCCCTCCTTCCCTCCTTCCCTCCTTCCCTCCTTCCTTCCTTCCTTCTCTCCTTCCTTCCTTCCTTCTCTCCTTCCTTCCTTCCCTCCTTCCTTCCTTCCCTCCTTCCTTCCTTCCTTCCTTCCCACCTTCCTTCCTTCCCTCCCTCCTTCCTTCCTTCCTTCCTTCCTTCCTTCCTTCCTTCCTTCCTTCCTTCCTTCCTTCCTTCCTTCCTTCTTTTCTTCCTTAAGGGCTCAAGGGGAGAGACTAAAACCCTACTTTGCATCTTTCAGGGCTGTGGCCCGTTCTGGGCCCCATAAGAAAGAGGTAGTATATGGGGCTATCAGGATACTGCAGTAGGAAATATGGGTTCTCCAAAACCTCAAAAGTCTCTTGGCTGGTAAGTCTCTTGGCTCCCTGCTTATATCATGGGGAAACAAGTATCAGTAGTTTATTCTAGTCCATGCCTGGAATCTTACAGGTTTTTGCCACCTGCTGTATTCCTCAACACTTGACAAGGGTAGGATTGATTCTATATTTTCTTAGAGATGATTTCCCACCCTCATTTGGCCCAGTCAAACTTATGTCATTGATGTAGTGGTATACGTTAATGCTCTCAGGAAGAAAGTCCTCTTTTAGGTATCTGTCCACTACAATATGTCAGTAAAAGGGGAAATTCAGGTAGCCTTGGCAAAGGAGGGTGAAGATATATTGGGCTCCTTCCTATGTGAAAGGAAACTGCTTTGGACCAATTGAGAGCTTGCTCCCTGTGCCATAAAGAAGACTTTTCTACAGCTCTTTCAACCAGGAGCCATCAGGATCATCTGATAACTCCACCCTCTGTATCTACAGAGCTCTTCCCCTCACTCAACCATGAGGCCATCTTATCTTGTCCCAACCTGCCTAGATCTATTCAGAATAGTACTATGGTTGTTGGCCAGCTGACTTGCTCCAACACTCTGATTGTACAGATGATGAAACTGGGAACCGAAGAGATGAACTAATTTGCCTAGGATCAGACAATTAGTCAGAAGTAGAACCAAGACTAGAGCATGGATCTCCTGATTTCTCAGTCTCATGCTTTTTTTTAGCCATGTGAAAGAAGAGTGCTTCTCTCCCTAAGCACAATAGAAAGAGAACTTTCTAAAAACAGCAGGAATAAAAAAGCAGCAGTAACCCTTAAAGCAATAATTTATAAGGTTGAACTGGGGCCAGATCATGGAGTCCAGTCTCTTGATCTTATCATTTATCTACCAGCATGACCATCTCCCCCTCTCCTTTCCCCCATACACACAAAAAGCCCTCCTGCAAAGACAAAGACAAAACCAACCATTGATTGAATTGTAACTGGCGGTTCACTCTGTTGTTAGTGCACCTGTGCAGCTTCCCTCCCTCCCCCCACTTCCAAGGTCCCCTCATTCCTGAGGTGAACAGTGCTATCAGTAGGCAATGTTGGAATTGAGAGCAGAAGAAGGAAAAGGCTAAATTTAACCTGCTTCCATTCTTCAGGCCCCCACTCTCCTGTGACGCACAATTATCCTTTCTTTGAAGAAAGGGTTTATTTCAATAAGGAAAATGGGCTCCCCTTTCTACCAATGCCAGGGAAACAGCATCCCACAGAAGCATTGCTCCTAGACCAGTGAGTGGGAAGGCAGATGCCATTAGTTTCCTCTCATCTGTTCATGTTTTCACATAGTTCTAGCAGTGGGGGCAGGAAACAGCAGTGGAGGAAGGAGGCTTCAACTCAACAACAAGTGAGTAGGCAAAATACTTCTCCCCGGGGATAGAATTATTTGAATGGGGAAAGTTTTTCCATAGATTTGTTGTGATGGTTTCAAAAGTAGGAAAGATTCCTAACAATTTCCTAGTAGGCAAGAATCCCAGTCTGCCCTGATTTTGTAAAAACATTTGGACAAAGTATTGGCAAATTGTTTTTCTTCCTCTCATTGGAAGCAGGTACTTTGTGGCATTAATTACATCCACCATGTTACCATTATGTACCTGGCTAATGTAAGCATAATCTTCCATATCCTATAGATATATTTATAAAATCATGTCATCTGAAAAGATAGTGTCTAATTGAATTCTTCCTAGAAACAAGTGAGAAACTCACAGACTGGATCGATGTCTGAAAGGATATCTCTTCTTTATGGAGATGGGAAAGGCACATTGGATTTAGAAGCAGATGACCTGGCTTCAAGTCCCAGCTCAGACTCTTAGTAGCTTAGGGGAATAAAGTGAGTTAACTTCATTACTCTAAGCCTTCATTTCCCTGTCTGCAAAGTGAAAGTGTTGGATCTGAGGATCTTTAGGTTTCCTTCCAGCTTTAATATTATATGGGTCTGTGGGTTAATAGGTCCGCCAGAACTCAGAACACATAAAAAGAAGGAAAAGGCTAGGCATAAGTTTTTAAAGGGTGGGGTGTGCTGATTTTGAAGTCATAGGACTGGGATTTGAATCTAGTTCTTTCAGTTTGGGGTTGTATGACCATGGGTAAATCACGTTAACTTTTCTGGGCCTTCTCCGTGGCTCATATCAGTGAAATGAGGCAACTACACTAGGTAACATGCAAGGTCACTTCCAGCTCTAAACAAATTTGTGGATGAACATGCCAATTATTTCAATTTGACACTTGAGAATCCATAGACCCCAAGCCCATACCACATTAGTACTGAGCTTTTAGAACAGGGGAAATGGAAGATTTGAGAAATCTAATGTGTGATGAACTAGGAGGAAGTTTTAAAATCTGTATGCTTGGAAGAAGCCTGGAGTATTCTAATAGACAGCATAATTAAAGTACCAAAGACTATAATTTTTCCCTGAAAAGAAAGAGTAGGAAGTGAACAAAATACTCAATGATGTGTAAAAAGAAAATCTCCTCTCTTGGTTACCCCTTATTCAATCTATTTTATGCAGCCATGCTCCAGGACACAACAAGTGACCTAGAGCCTGGTGTTAAAATTGGTCTCTGGTCCTCTGGGAAGCTCTTTCAATTCAACAGGCTATGAATACCAGCTAAAGTCCTTAAGACTGTTGCACTGGACCAGCTGTGGGCTGATGATTGTGCTTCTGAAGTGCACACATGAGAAGACATTTAAAAGGTTATAAACTCCTTTGCAGATTCAGCAAAGGGCTGTGCACCACCAAACCTGAAGGAAACCCAGCTTGGGTACCTCAGCCTGTCCTAAAGAACCTTTGCATAGAGACAGAATCATTTTAAATGAACAGCACACTTCCCAAGACTGTCACTGAAATTCTGCTTCCAAGGCAACACATTCTCCAGCAATAGCAATTGACAAAAAAAAAAAAATGAAAAGTGAACCTAGAAACCTAGTTTATCTTTTAAGAGACTTGTAGACAAGAGTATGACATTGGTATGGTATATAGTTCTAAAACTGAATGAAAGTCCAGAGTGATGAACCTCACAGAACTGGGAATTAGT
Source organism: Phascolarctos cinereus (assembly GCF_003287225.1). Classification (NCBI taxonomy): domain Eukaryota; kingdom Metazoa; phylum Chordata; class Mammalia; order Diprotodontia; family Phascolarctidae; genus Phascolarctos; species Phascolarctos cinereus. Next base: position 234,747,307 of record NW_027556098.1, read on the forward strand.
GGGGACCATGAAATTCTTCAGTGTCCTTTGTCTACCAATGAAATTCAGTTCAATTCAATCAAAAAATTCATTAAATACTCACTCTACATGCTAAGTACAAGGAATAAAAAGATAAAGATGAAAACAATCCCTTTCCCCAAGGAACTTATTCTCTAATGCCTCACATTGCTAACTCACTGTTACCTGGACATTAGCAGGGAAAAAATATAGCAAGATGCCCAAGCCAGATAGACCCAAGGAAGAGTGTCAGGAGAAATGATTCCATAATACAGTGAATCTATGAAAGACTCAGAAACAGCAGTAAGAAAAAGACCAGGGGCTAGACACTACTCCAAAGCCTTAACTGACAATTTTGGTGCAAAGGACAAATGGTATGAGTGGTGGCAAACAGCATGAAGACTCAAATCAAATTTACAATTATAATGTGAAAATAATGTAATTTTCACTTGTATGTTAGTATCTCCTGCACCTAGTACAGTGCTTGGCACTTCAATGAAACTTTAGATGATTTGTCCAATGTGGGTCAGGAGTAGGACTTGAACCCAGGTCTTCCTGGCTCCAGGGCAGATTCTCTACTTCAACAACCTCTTCACCCGACACATAGCAGGTGTATAATAAATACTTATTGTTTGATTGAATATTTGAAGTAATTAAGACAAATTCAATTGAATGGAAGGGAGAATTAATTATTATAGGCTTAGGAAATAGAATCTCTGAATTGGGAGGAATCTGAGAGGTTATCTCACAGGATTTAGCACCTTTACTTTTTCTTTGTTAAAAAAAAAAAAGAAATAAATTATCAAGTCTTTTTCTCTCTCCCCCTTGTCCCATAGAAGAAAAGAGAAAAAGAAAACCCTCATAACAAATAAGCATAGCTAAGCAAAACAAATTCCCATATAGACCATGTCTGCAGTTACATGTCTTTTTTTTTTTTCATATTAGCCCATCATTCTGTCTGGAAGTGGGTAGCAGTCTTCACCAGTATCCCTCTAGAATCATGGTTGATCATTGTACTAATTTGTTCTTTGGTCTTTCAAACTTATTCACTTTTACATTTTTGATGTTATAGATTTTTGTCTTCATTTTGTTCACTCCATATCACTTCATACAAATCTTACCTCTTTTTCTGAAACTGTTTACTTCTTTATTTCTTATGGCACAGTAATATTCTACTCTATCCATATGCCATAATTTGGTTATCCATTCACCCAATTGATGGGTACTCCCTTAGTTTCTAGGTCATTGCCAACACTTAACGAAGTATTCTAAATATTTTTATACTTATAGGAACCTTGACTCTTTTCTTTGCTTTCTTTGGGGTATAGATGTTGTAACAGTTTTGCTGGTCAAAAGACATTCACAGTTTAGTAGATTTGGGGGCAAAGTTTGGAATTGTTTTCCAGCATGACTGAAAATGCCAATTCACCAAATCTAGTGTAGGAGAGCAGGGAAGAAAAGCATCAGAGCCACACAGGGACAGCAGTTAACAAAATCTTATTACTACAAACAAGCAGAGGAGAACTAATGCCAACAGGGAGTAGCCTCAGTTTATGGCCCTCATTTCCCTTGGTGCAAGGGCAGCAATCAGTAGGGTAGCTTCTGAACATGGAACCATGCATAAGTTTTCAAACTTTGGTTGATAGCCCAGAGCACCTCAAAGCTCAGACTTGTATAGAGTTTTAGACTAATAGTGATTTGGCACCAATAGGAGACTTCATTGTTATCCACTGGGGAAGAGAGTCAAGGGCACCAAAGGAAACAAGAGTATTTTTTTAAATTGCCTAATAAGAAATGATAAATGAAGGGCAGAGACATAGGGAATTTAATTCCTACTGCTACATCAGCAAGATATTAGTGGGAGATGGAGACATGATATCCAGTCTCTGGGTTTATTATTCTTAGTATACATGCAATATGAGGGATTATGCCTATACCAGTCAAACTGGTTTTTGCCAGTTCACACCAGTAATGAATTGATTTGCCTGTTTTCCCATTACCTCTGCAATATTTGCTATTTTCCTTTTTTGTCAAACTTGCCAATATTACAGGTGTAAGGGAAAACCTCAGAATTGCTTTAATTTGTATTTCTTCTCTATTAGTGATTTAGAACACTTTTATATGGTTGTTGATAGTTTGCATTTCTTTCTTTGCAAATTGCCTCTTAATATTCTTTAACAATTAATTAGCAAGGGAATGGCTCTTATTTCTATGAATTTGAATCAGTTCCTTATTTATCTTGAAAATGAGACTTTCATCAGAGAAAGTTGCTGCAAAGATTTTCCCACTTACATCAAGTGAACAGGCATTTATTAAGTGCTACATATGTGCTAGAAACTGAACTAAGCACTGGGTACATAAAGAAAATTTTTCAGTCCCTGCCCTTGAGAAGCCACAATTTAATGGGGGAGATAGCATGCAAGCAATAATGTACACATAAGATAAATTGAATATAATCACAGAAACAAAGCATTAGCTTAGTAAGTGGGACTAGGAAAGTTTCTTGCAAAAGGTGGAATTTTAGCTGACCTGAAGAAAGCCAAAGGATCCAAAAGGCTGAGACTAGGAAAGAGAGAATTCCTGGCATGAGAGACAGTTAGTTAAAATGTAGATGTAGTGTTAAGTGCTAGGAACTGCAAGGAGAACAGTGTCACAAGATTACAGAGTATATAGAGAGGAATAAGGCATTAAGACAGAAAATGTAAAGAGTGACCAGGCTGGGGATGGGGGGACTTTAAAAGCCAAACAGAGGATTTTACATTTGATCCTGAAGGTAATAAGGAGCCATTAGAGTTTACTGAAAGTGAAGAGGGGACATGACATGGCAAAACCTGTGCTTTTGGGGGCAGCTAGGTGGCATAGTGGATAGAGCACCTGCCCTGGATTCAGGAGGACCTGAGTTCAAATCCGACCTCAGACACATAACACTTACTAGCTGTGTGACCCTGGGCAAGTCACCTAACCCCATTGCCTAGCCAAAAAAAAACAAACAAAACAAAACCAAAAGAAACCTGTGCTTTTGGAAGATCACTTTGATAGCTGAGGAGAGGATGGCCTGAAGTGGGGAGGAAATTGAGTTAGAGAGGCCAGCCAACACATTATTGTAATAAGCATCATGTGATGAGGGGCCTGTACGAGGGTGGCCAACCAAAGTGTCAGAGGAGAGAAGCAGACATATGCAAGAGATGTTATGAACATAAAATCTGTAGACCTTGGCAAGAGACTGGCTATGAGGGAAAAGAGAGTTTGGAGTCAAAGAGGACCTCCAGGTTTCAAGCCTGAGTAACCAGGAGAATGGTTGTGCCCTTGATGGTAACAGAAAAGGAAAAGGAATAGGGGAAAAATCAGGGGGAAAGATAAGTTTGATTTTGAACATGTTAAGTTTAAGATGTCTATAGGATAGCCAGTTAAAGGTGTCTGTAGGAGACTGGATGTGCAAGACTATCAGGAGAGAGGTTAAAGTTTAATAAATAGATCTGAGAATCATTTGCCTAACGATGATCATTGAAAAAGGAGAACGAAGAGTCAAAGGTGATACTGATATTGTGAAAAGCTGGGAACCTAGGTTACAAAGAGGATGATGGTGCTTTTGATAGTCATGGGAAAATTTGAAAGAAGGGTCGGCTTGGGGAAAAAAAAAAGATAATGAGAACCGTAAATTGTCAAAATCTATCCATGTTTGCTCATCCTCTGAAAATCATTCTGTACCACTCCAAATGCAGGGTTGGGAGTCAGGACTCTTACTGAGGGCATCTGCTACAGCCAGGAGGTGATCTAGGGAACAGGAGATGGGTATGCTCAGGGCTAAGGGAATTTTCTCAGTGAAACCCACAAAAAGCTATTTCTGTGAATTCCTAGGTAAGAATAAATTTTTAACTGGCTAACTGCCCTTAGGGGACTATGTGGGCACAGAAGGAAGGAGGCTGGCAACTTGCACAGCCTAGGAAGAATGAAGAGGAGGAGGAATGTTTGCAGATAAGGGTGAGGGATAAGGTTATGTTGGATGAGGCCCCAGGATTAACTATGGTGGGGAAGATTCTCACCATGATCATTTACCTCCTTGAAGATATCTCACAGGCCCCACTTTCGAGACTACTGATAGAGATAATGGAATTGTCTTAAAAGAAAGTAGTAGAATTCCTATAACGTTCATCATAGAAAAATGATCCAAACAGAATCCTGGGATTGTAAACTCCTTAGCTAGATTGTAAATTACTTAAGGGCTTAGAATTTAAGGGCCCTAAAGATTTCTATTTCCTTGCAATGCCCCCAAAACCTTAAACATTTTATCAAAAACCTGGGCCTGTGCTTTCATTGATATAAGGAACTTACAATAAGAAAACTCCCCTTACCAAAACAGGTCAGCACCTGTTTTGCAACTGGTAGTCTTGGAGCATTGCCTGGGAGTTGGGGGGTGGGGATAGTACTCAAGGTTTAAGTGACTTGACCAAAGTCGTTCAGCCAATAGATCTCAGAAGTGAAACTTGAACTTAGGTATTCCTCACTCTGAGGCCACCTCTTCATGCACTAGGCCACATTAATTCTTCTACATAGCAAATGTTTCATACTTGTTTGTTGATTTCCTGAATGAAAACTTGGCCAGGCTTTGAGGATCAGTACCAATGGATTGCCTTATCAGATTCTTCCATTTGAAATTTATACTGTCTCTCTGAAAAACTTTTCAAAGCCCTCCATTGTCTTTTCTAATTTTCCTTAGTAATTCTTAGAAAAAGAGAGGCAAATCTATAAATCATTTACAGGGTGGACCTTAATAACTGAAGTGATTTGAATTAACCCAATCAGCAAATCACTTCTGTTGGTTAAAAAGTTTATTTTATACTTCTGGAAAAAAACAAATGAATCATAGTATTTCTTGGATGACCCACTCTAGTTAAGCCATATACCAGAAGACTCAGTCCACTAAAGCCAGTAGTCACTTGAATGACAACATCATTTAGGTGTTCAGAGGATATTTTCCCCACAGCAGTGAGTTCAGGAATCATCTCTGAGATCTTTCCTTGTCTTATTTGGGAATGACAGTGATGAGGAGAGGGAATTGGCACTGTTGGAGAGTTGTAAATGTCTCCTGGTTTTAAAGTGTTTTCCTTTGACAGGAACCCTGATACATGTGATAAGAGACAGAGACCAGGGTCAAAGTGACAGGCTATTGTAAACCAGCTGTCAGGAGGATGTCTTCTGAGGCAGGCATTTCCCACCATAATATCCAGTTACTGGTTGAAAAGGTTAACATCTTTCTAAATGAGATAGTTAACCATCCACAAGAGAAAAAAGAGGAGTTTACTAATAAAACCAAGCTGAACCTTGAAAACAGCCTCTGCTGGGTAGCAGGAGTATATTGTATTCATTATTTAAAAATATTTAGTTGCCAGATTGTTTATCTTTGGTTGTGGATCTGTATCTGCTGCTTAGCTCATGGGACTAAAAATAGGGGGAGAGGAGAGAGGAAATGAACCCTGATTGGGTATATCCTTCTGGTGAAACTGTTGGCAGAAATATTTGTATTATATGAAATTGAAGTCTCCAGAAAGCCAAGGTGGTTTTTGTTATTGTTCCAGTTCTTCATTAAGAGATTGGGCAAAGAGGGACAAGAAATCTGGTGAGAAGAAAGGAAAACTTAGTAGTTGGCAGAATTATTAATTTGATGACCCATTTAACAAAGTATTTGTCATTTTAAAAATGAGGACCAAGGAGAGGGTTCTGTCTGCTTCTATTTATGGTTGTAGCCCTTGAACTACTCGGTACATGCACATGATATGGAAAAGTTATGAGTATTTGCTCACCTGTGGAGAGGGACCAGTGGATGAGAGTGGATTGTTTGTTTGGCTTCCCTGACAGTCACTGTTGTTTCTAAAGGATCAGCAGAAAATTTGCTTTGGGAGTAGGGTTTGATTTTTTCCTGTTTTATTTTTGTTTTTTGGCCCAGACCTGTGATTTCCTAGGGAGAAGAAACTCCTGGTAGAAGAAACTGCCTCTATCACTGCAAATGGTTAATTTTTTTTTTCTTTGCAACTCATAGTCTTAGCAAGTTGCTTGGGATGCTGGGAGATTGCTCAGGGTTGCACAGTCCCTATGTGATAATAATTGAACCTAGATCTTCTTAATTTCAACTCTCTACTTGAGTTTTCTGACTCTTACTGGCTCCAGAAAGTTGATCACTATGATTAGGTTCCAACCTTGACATCTGCTATTGGCTGGCTAAAACAACTGTCATTTCTACCTAGCAAGTCTGGCAATTAAGAGACAGATTTTTTAAAATCTACTTGATACATTTATTCATCCATGTCTAGACTGATATATGCTATTCTTTCACTGGTGCCAGTATTTTTTCAGGGTTAATATGTAATCTTTATAGGATGTAGTCCTCAGTCATTTGTAACCCATTGCCTTAGGAGGTCAGAGGTTCCCTCTCTGAAGTCTTCAAGTAAAGGCTGATGGAATATTAAAGATGACTTTTCATCATGTATTGGTTGGTCTAAACAGCCTGAGAAATTACTTCTAAGACGAGGATTCAATGAGGCAGCTGAGTATCTTAGTAGATAGAGTGCTGGACTTGGAGTCTTCAAGACCTGAGTTTGAATCCTGACTCAGACACTTAGCTGTGTGACCTTGGACAAGTCACTTAATTTATCAATTTCAGTTTATTCATCTGTAACATAAGGATAAAAATAACTCCTATCTCAGGGATTCTTAATCTGGAATCTGTGATCTCATTTTTTGATAGCTATTTCACTATAACAGTTTCTTTTGTAATCCTATGTGTTTTATTTTATGCATTTAAAAACATTCTTATGAGAAGGGATCCATAGGCTTCACCAGACTGACAAAGGGGTCCATGACACAAAAAAGGTTAAAGGTCTTTTCTGAGGATCAAATAAGATTATATATATATATATATATATATATATATATATATATATATATATATATATATATATATATATATATAGTACTTTATAAATCTTAAAGCACTATATAAATTATTATTACTATTATTATTTTGTAATAAATGTGTAAGCTGTCTTCAATTTACAGTCCTACTAGTTGCAAATGATACAAGCATAAATATAGAAACAAAGATGACTAGCCCCTAACCCCCTGTTCCCCCAAGACTAGAGCATTAAAAATAAAGCTGCAGACTTTAAGAAATATGACTGAGCATCAGGTCTAATCCTAAATCCCCCTCATCACCACAAAATGTCAAGTAAAGTACCAAACAAATACATCTAGGGGACTGACCAATGGGTGCCCCATCCCCATAGCTTGCTTAGTAAGCTCTGCCTGCTGATGTGAAATTGTCTAGGGAGCCTCCTTCCAGAAAGCTATGATGACTCATATTACAAAGAACTTGCTCTCAAATTCAGAGCATGCAAAGGTGTTATGACTGTTTGTAGTCTACTTACATGATGGTGAAGAAGAGTATTTTGGAGTAACTGCCGAGGACAGACTGAGGGGAGGGGAGGGGAGGGGAGGGGAGGGGAGGGAAGGGAAGGGAAGGGAGGGAAGGAAGGAAAGGAGGAAGGGGAGGGGAGGGAGGGAGGGGAAGGGAGGGAAGGGGAGGGGAAGGGAGGGGAGGGGAAGGGAAAGATGCTTTAAGTCTCTTGTTTGGGAGACACCTCAGGACCAACCTATCCAGGCTGATATGTGGCCCATGAAAACAGGCCTCTGATTTTTGCCCTTTTATTTGTACTTTCCCGCTGTTCGCTAAAGGAGTGTTGTAGAGAGCTATGACCTTGCCAGCTTCAAAAGATCTAAGGAGCACCATGGTGGTGCAGCAGGGGATGAATCTGGTCAAAAAAGAATGCTTCACATAGCAGTTCCTTTAAGTTGGACTCACTCCTTTCCCCATCAGGGCTCTGTATTTAAGGGAGAGTTTCCCCTTCCCCCAGTTCAGGTGGATGGGTCAATACTTCTGCTTTTGGTATATCATCACAGTAAATATTCCTCTGTAAAATTTAATTGATATTAATTGGTTAAATGATATGGGGTCACAAATCATTAATGGTTAAATTAACATTGATGTGAACAAATCAGAATAGGAGATTGAGCCAACGACATTAGAAAAGATCCCCATCCCCCCAAGGGTACCCCTAGAATCTTGAGAGAGAAATGGAGTTAGGCTATAAGCCTTGCCCTAGGAACCTATGTGAGTTGGGGTGAAATAAGGACTCTAGTCTTTATTGACACCACACAAAGTAAAATAACAACAACAAAAAAGAGTGGAAATTAAAGAAATCTTCACAAGGAAAACATTTCAGGAAAAAACAGTGAAGAAGGGGCAGCTAGGTAGCACCATAGCTAGAGCTCCAGCCTTGGAATCAGGAGGACCTGAGTTCAAATTCGGACTCAGACCAGACACTTGACACTTAGCAGCTGTGTGACCCTGGGTCAGTCACTTAACACTGATTGCCTCACCAAAAAGGAAAAAACAAAAAACAAACAAAAACAGTGAAGAGACTAAAGAAATAAGTAAACCAAAAAGAATTCATTACAATTAAAAGACAGAAAAGATAAATCTTCATTTAAAAAAAGAATAATACTAAAATGACAACTAGATCCTCCTTCCTCTATAAAATGCAAAAGGAATGCAAAAACTCCCAGAGTAATTTAGAAGCTTACTATAAGAAGTATGGAAGGATTATGGCTGTAGAGCTGGAAGTGACATCAGAATCCAATCATCTTATTTTACATATGAGGAAAATTGAGAGTAATTGAATTAGCCAGTAACACAGGTAGTAAGCATCACATCTTTGGACTCCAAAGACAGTGGGCCTTCTATCACACCATGCTGTTCTCCATGTATAGTGGGGAATTAGAGCTCTATAAGAATTTGAAGGCATTGAACAATTTATAACTGACGGTGGAAAAAAAATCAATAAAACAGTGAGCCCTCTAAGGAAAGGGCCAGAAATTGAAATTTTTAGAAAAGTTTCAAAGACAGAACAGCAAATATCAGATCAAAATCAAAAGTCAGCAAAACTGGTAGAAGACTTAAAGTCTCTACAAACTAAAGTCATTGACCTTTAAGATCGAGCTTGGTAAGAGAATCTGAGGATCACTGGTCTTCCAGCAAAAAACATGGAAAACAAAAAGTCTGAATGTCGCATTTCATGAAATCATACAACAAAATTGCCCAACAATATTGGAAATGGAAGGCAGAATACAGATAAGAAAGGAATCTCAATTTTAACTTGCTCTAAAATGTAGTCACTCAGTTCCAGAATTTCAATAAAAATATAAAATAAATAAAATATAAATATAAATAAAGATATAAATAAAAGACTCTTTCAAGCAGCTAAAGGTAACAGCTCTTCAAATCATGTAGGACTACTCATAAATGATGAGAAATGAAAGAAAAGGATGGAATATGATACATATATTACAGGACAAGAGACTATTTTTCCCTCAAAAATGGAGGGTCTTTGAGAGAACAAATAGAGTAGCTATCATCCAAACCAAGGAAAGATGTTCAATTGAAGTATCCTAGAGTAATGGAGAAGCAGGGAAGGGGAAGCAGTGAATTCATTTTTTTCTTGAAATCAAGATGCCACTAGTAAAGGCCATTCAAATAGATGTTGGAGCCTAGTAAATACGGGATACGTACTAAATCACATTTTATTTGGATTAAGCAAGGGAAGCATAAAAAAGATTATATTAGTAAAAGCAGAATCTATATGGAGGTCAGCAGGAAAAGAGCAAGGTCTATAAGTAATGGTACAGAATAGGATTAGGACTGCTTAAACCAAATCAATTTACTAAAACAGAGTTTTTTTCTTTTCTTCCCTAAATTGCAACATACAGAAATCTGAGGCTACACTAGATTATGTATGTGTGTAGGAAAACTGGGACCAGAGTATTTCAAGAAAAAACTAACTATACTATTGATTTTTTTTTTAAAATAGGATTTGATGGAGGGGGGAAAACAATTATAACCTTAAATGTAAGTAGGCTGGAATCTCTCTGATAAGCACAATCATGAAGTGTATTGAGTGCCAGGAAGACATGGTTTCCAATCAATTCTCCAAAACTGAGAGTGATTGAGCAAGAACCAAGCTGCATTGATAAAAGAAATTTCCTATACCAAAGAAAACACAACTCTAGTTTTTAAAGAGAAAAAAAACTTACCCCTAAAACAACAACACATATTTATACAGTGTTTTAATGTTTATAAAGTATTTCTTTCATGACAAACTTGTGAGGGAGATTATAGAATGGATTAGAAAACATAAACTAACAATTTGCTGCATATAAGAAGTACACTTAAAACACAAGTTGTGTATCATTTTAAATGAGAGGTTGGAATAAATTTTATTATGCTTCAGGTGAATCCAAAATTGAGGAGCTGCAATCATGATTTGAGATCAACGAACATTAAAATGAATAATATCAAAAGAGATAAACAAAGAAACATTATATTTAAAGTACCAGAGACAGTGGAACAACAACGTTAAATACATATACACTAATAAAACAATAACAATGAAACAATAATACCCAGCATTTATAGCCCTTTAAATTTTGCAAAGTACTTAACAAATATTATTTCATTTGATCTTCACAACAATCCTGGGAGTTAAGTGCTTCTATTATTCCCATTTTATAGATGAGGAAACCTGAGCAGACAAAGCTTATGTGACTCATCCAGGGTCACACAGCTAATAAGCATCTAAAACCTGATTAAGTCTTCCTAATGCCAGGTTCAGTGCACCACTTGGGTGTCACAAATGATTAAATTGCTTCACATATAAATCCTTAAAGCAAACTCTAACAAATGTAACAAGACCAAGATGGTAACACAGCACATATAAGAAATTTTAACTAGTCTTTTTTCACACGTTGGCAAATCTAATAAAAAGATATGCAAGAAGAAAACTATGTCTATGAAAAGAAGTTGGGAAAACAAAATTTAATAGCTTTATAGTGATTATTAAATCAGAATCTTTTTTTTAAAAATTCTTATTTTTCAGTATCTCATCACCTTTGCAAAAATCAGGAATGTGTTAGGGCATAAAGAACTCAAATGAATGCAGAAAGCTATAACTACTAAACATAGACTGTGAGATAAATATAAAAAGAAAGACTTGAAAAAATGCATACATAAATCAAGATTAAATTATAACATCCTCAAAAATAAGTGGACTAATGTACACCTTACAAAAAAGTTATATTAAAGAGAATGATAACAATAAGACAGCATACTAGAATTAATGAAATAAGAGATGACAGTCTTGAGAAGAAATTGTATATATTAGAACAAATAACAAGGGAAAGAACTACTGAATTGAGTATCATTTTTTAAGATAATTTTTTAAAAGCATCAATAATTTCAAAAGAAGAACAAAAGAAAAAACACAGATCTCCAGGGCACTCCACTGGAGACCTTCTTCAAAGATAATAATAATTTTTTTAAAAACATTAATAACTGTTCTTTGAGTTTGGCAGTTGAAACTATTTCAAATCAAGCTAAATGGTTCTGAGCCTACCTAATTAATAACTATTTACCTAATAGTCTACCTAACTAATTACCTAATAACACACCTAACCACATATTTTGCCATCTTGTCCACAAGAACAGGATAAGAGACTTTATCAAATACAATGATAATATCTAGTTTCCATGTCTGTAAGTTGAAGTAATAACAGCCCTTACTTTCCAGGGTTGTTGTGAGAATCAAATGAGATATTTGTAAAGTGTTTAACACACAGCCTGGCACGTAGTAGGCATTTAATAAATGCCCATTCTCCTCCCTCTTCTCTCTTCTCTAGTTAAATTATGTCTACAGTATTTCTCTGTTCAGAAAAAAAAAAGGGGGGGAGGGAAAGAATTTAACCTAGTACAGCCTGTCCTTGATGAAGTCTCTCTGGTTTTTGGTTGATCATCACTAATGGCCACTTTAATAATACATTTTAAAATTTTGCCAGGAATTAAAGACAATATCACCTATAGTGATAGATTATATGCATATATACATATATTAGAGATTTTCCCTTTCACATTTTTTTAAAAATAGGGATCTTTTCTCTTTCCCAGTATTGGGGAACCTCTCCCATTCTCCATGACTTTCCCTATTTATTTTATATATCAACTCCCTTTTAGCCATTTTGTTCTATCCTTTCCAGCTCCCTCCTCCCCAAAAAAAGTAGTTTTCCTTGGCAGAGAAAATAAAAGCAAAATGAGGGTCTAGCAAGTATTTTCTCTCTGTAGTCTGTAGTCATCATTCTATCCAATTCCATTCTATGACTTTTTTCTTTTTGACCTAAGATCTTCTCATTAGCCTCAGTTCATTATGAGCCATAACCCTCTTCACATTATTTTTATAGGACCATGAATTTTCTTACAAATTTGGTTTCTGTCATTTAGTTTATTTCCAAGTCCAAATTCACCAAATGCTTATTAAGTAGTGTGACATCACAGAGAGAGATAAACAGAGAGAGAGGATATCTAAGTCAGAGAGATGTGAGCTCAAAGCCCACCTTTGACATATACTGGGAAGGTGACCCTGGGTAAGTCAGTTAACTACTCAGGGCCCCAGGCAATTTTCTAAGATGATAAGTTTCAGAACAGCTGTTGATCTGCCTTCATAGAGGGAGTTTCTCACCAGATGTTCTCCTGTGCCAAAGAAATTACAAGTCGGAGGTTGGGGGGGAGGGCGGAATGGATCAAGTGCAAGTCATTTTTGTATGTATCTTTTTAAAAGCAAAGTCAGTCAGTGTCTTAAGCATCCACATTACTCAGACAGCCCCTCCCCTTTTAGCCTTCTTCAGAATTTTTCTAGATGGTCTCATGAGGCCCTCTCTAACTGAGATTCTATGTTTTTACATATGAAACACTATGGAAGCCAAAGAGAGGTTCAAGGCCATGGTAATGCAGAGAGTTGGTTATGAAAACTAAGTTAGTAAAGCTGGAATTCAAGCTGATGAGTTAATGCCTTTATTTAGACCCCTGGAAAAATTCTACACTAAAATGCTCACAGAGCTTTTAAATTCCCTAAATGGTGGGGTATTAGTAAGATGAAAGAAACCGCATCATTTGTCATAGGTATATCCCTGTTTGCACCTTAGAGAAACCAACTGTTTAGAAACTTATTGAGGTGGGGAGAGTGAAAAGGGAAGCTTGACGGACATTTTTTAGGTGCTTGTGGGTTTTCTTTTTTAATCTCAAAATGACTTTGAATTGGCTTGAGGTATTATTTCAGAGATGATTAAAAATTCTTTTCTGTTAAAAGGCAACAATGGACATTTTTAATTTTATAGAAAAAATGAGAAAAAATATTAATCTACAGCCATGCCAAAAAGGCAAACAAGGAGAGCAGCTTTTAATTAAATCCAGGGTATGGAAGGCTTGGTACATTTTTTCATTTTACTTTTTCATTCCCCTCCCAGCGCCTTTGCTGTAAGCTGCATCTGAACTGCTCCTGGGCTGATTTACATTTTCTCTGTCTTGTGAAAGAAGAATATTAAAAGTCATGATAGTATCCATTTTAAGAGAAATTTTTAATTATTAATTCATAGCGAGTAATATTAATATGTCAAGTTTGTTACATGATCCAAATTAAAATACTAAGTTAAATTTACACCAGGGGATTAGAACACCAAGTGATGTAGGTAAAGAATCTGAGGCATTTTTGATGCCCCATAAGAGACGATTCGGAGTATCAACAGGTAAGATTTCCAGGAAGAGAAGCTAAGTTGCTGTGTGAGTTTATTTAGCCAAATCACCTCTCTTTCCTGGATCCCACAGGAAGATCTCCAACATTGTTTTCATCTTTCATATTATTTGATTCAGTCAAGAGCATTAATATGATAATTGCTGTGGGGAATACTTACATTTCCAGTCATGAGTGCTGGGTAACTTCCCTGACTTCCTGACCTTGGTTGACGTTTTCAGGGGCCACAAATGTAATTCTATACAGCTATTGATAACAATCTTTCTTCCCTACTTCTAGATCATTGATTTGGAACTGAGGATTCCCAAGGGAGGCCACTCAAGCAAGGTAAACAGAAAGGGGGAGGGAGAGGGAGTAAGCCTCAGCAAAATAAAGCAAGACAAAAAATGCTTTAAGAGCACCATGGCTATTGCTAAACAAAGTGAAGTGGAGAATTCAAGAACATTTCTAAGACCCCGATCTTACTGCAAAAGGCAGCTAAAAACATTTGGAGAAAAATATCGACTTTTGACTAGAAGGAACCAAGTTTTATATTGCTCCTTCCCACGATGTTGACTGGGATCACTTATTCAACCTTAGCCTTTGGTGATTGATGCAAATACCGATTTGAAGCTATCAGATTATCAAAATAACAAGTCATAACTAGTGATTTTTGACCCTAAAAGTGACATAAAACAGAACCTAGGACAAACAACATGAAAGGCCTTTCAAGTCAATTTGTTCAGACAAATTCAATTGGTAGGGATAAAGCTTATGGAGAAATTTTTATATAAGTGCCCATGGGAAAACACTAGGACAAGGGTGGGGAACTTGCAGCCTTGAGGCCATATGTGGCCCTCTAGGTCCTCAAGTGCAGCCATTTGACTGAATCCAAACTTCACAGAACAAATCCCCTTAGTAAAAGGATTTGTTCTGTAAAACTTGGACTCAGTCAAAAGGCTGCGCCCAAGGACCTAGAAGGCCACATGTGGCCTCAAGGCTGCAGGTTCCCCACTCCAACTCTAGGACATCACTTTGAGGGGTAGAGGATATAGAGACCCTGTGATTCCATGAGTAGAGGAAAGAGCAAGAGGACTAATCATTGAGGAACTTATCCAGTGTATTGAGCTCGGTTGTTTCTGCCTGATGATGGGAGTATGCTGTTATCCCTTCCACATCACAGGGTTAGGAGAAGTTGGCCTCCCTGATCTGAAAAATCCACATAAAAATTTTTGGCCCTCCTTTTGTACCAGAGAAGTCTGAATTTTTTCTTTTTCTTTCATGCAGTGTTTACAATACCTTCTTGCAAATGTAAGTTGATAATACACAATACTATACTTATATTTTTATGCATTTCTGAGTTTCTAAACTTCTTCTGTGTCATCTGCTGGCCTTCAAGTGTTTTCTGCAGCTTCTTCAAAACTCCCCAAAAAATTCCCATTTAATTTCTTATGCCAACCTGAGATATAGTGAAACCTCAATAGGGAAAGTCACAATGTGGAAGGGATAACAGTATATGCTCTCAGCTAACTCCAAATTTATGCACTGAGAGACAAAAGCCCAGTTACCACATCCTAGTTCAATGCTTACCAAGCTCTTCCCACAGTTACAGTTAGCTTCAGCATTCTGAAGGAAGTGTATTATCACTTGCAAGCTGCTACTTTTAATTGTAACAGCAAAAAAGTTTTAATTGCTCGTAGCATAATTTCTCAGAGGTCCAGACACATACCTCCTTCCTATTTTGACCAGATACCTACCAATAAAGCATTTTACCTACAAGGTTGACTGGTAAAATGTTGGTCACTTGAAAGATACACTTCTCCTCCTTCATGGCTTTTGTCTGCTAGCTCTGACTGCAGGTCTGAAGGGAATGACCATTATAATTGTGAATTACCTTTTTAGCTTCTGATGAAAAGTCAGCCTGAAATACTACTGTTGTAAACCATAATGTAGAGCTGTTGGAGAAATTTAAATCATCCCAAGCTCAGGAAAGAAAGGCTTACAGAACAGTAAGCCTAGAATGTAAAGTTTCGAGTGACATCGTGACCACGTGACAGGGTGATTTGCTGCTCTCTCTCAAAGCCTCTGTTAGGCTTTAGCTAAAAGGAGGATCAAATAAGTAGAAGGCATGAGGAGGAGGAGGAGGAAGAGGTAGAGGAGGAGAACACATAGCCCTTTGAATCAACAGAGAGTTAAGGTGGCAGGATCAGTGAGCATAACCAGAGGAGCTCACAAATGAAGGTTGGGAGGCACTAGAGATCATAGCCTCCGTTGCCCATATTCTTCATCTAAATTAACAATGGCCCCAGAATCCTAATACCTACATAGGCCAAATGAAATATGAATGAATGTTATGCTGATGACTGTATCTAAGAACTGGCACACATGCAGGGTTACTAATCACTCAGAGCATTGCTAATGAACAGAAAGCCAAGGAAGCCGGGGGAAACACCATGTATATGTTGTTTTTACCTCTTGCATTGGAATCAATATTTCTTATTTTTTCAGCTATTTCCCAACCTGACTCCTCCATTCCTTACCTATATGTCTCCTCACTATGTCCTAACTATGCCATGTTTATTTCCAGCTTCTAAACTTTTGCTCCTCCAGTGCCTTCTACCTAGAATGCATTCTGTCCTTGTCTTTCTCTCATCTAAATTCTATCCATTCTTCAAGGTTCACCAGTGTGACCTTGGACAGGTCAGTTAATACTGATTTCCAGAATGCTCGGACCAATTCACAGATCAGATCCATCAATAGTGTATTAGCATTACAGGTTTTATGATATAGGCTAGAGAGCTGGGCCTGAAGTCAGGAGGACCTGAGTCCAAATCTGGCTTTAGACTCTTACTAGCTAGGTGAACCTGGGCAAGTCATCATCTCCATCTCCTCAAATGCAAAATGGGCATAATAATAGCACCTAACTCTCAGATTATGGTGATGTTAAAATTAGAACATACATAAAATTCTTTGCAAACTTTAAAGTGCCATTTACATGCTAGCTATCATCATTATCATCATCATCAATATCAACATAATTACTATAATTATTATTATTACTTATGAGAACTGGGGAAGAAATAAGGACTCCCCTAGATTGAAGGATTGCTAAGTTCCTTTCCAGTTCTATTTGCGATGTTTCAGTTTTTGATGACCATTTAAACCCACATTGATATCTCCCTGCTTTATATTCTTCCAACACCTACTGTGTATAAGAATATTAATGATGGAATTTATGTAGTGTTTTAATGTTTGCAAAGAACTTTAGATTTCATTTGTTACTCACTTCAACTGTGAAAAGTAATTACTATAGGCACTATTATCTCCGTTTTATAGATGATGAAACTGAGACTTAAGGGTTAAAGAAATAGCCCAAGGTCATACAACTGAAGTGAATTCAACTTCAGTTCTTCCTGACACCAAATTTAGTCATTCATTAACTATGCTATGCTGTCTCTTAATGGACTGCTAGGTGGTGCAGCAGATAGGGCGCCAGACGTAGAGTCAAGAAGACCTGGACCAAGGGTGGGGAATCTGTGGCTGTAAGGACACATGTGGCCCTCTAGGTCCTCAAGTGCAGCCCTTTGACTGAATCCAAATTTTACAGAACAAATCCTTGGGATGTTAAATGAATTTGTGGATAAAGATATGTGTTTGGTTAGGGTTGGAGAGTGAGACTAAACTTGTTATTTCATTAAAATAGATTACTTTAAGATGAGAATATTTACTGTGTCAATTCAGGATGACACCTTCTCTCTACTGTAATGTCTTAGAAACTTGCCTAGAGCACTAAGAAGTTAAGTGACTTGTCCGTGGTCACACAGCCCATATGTACCAGAAGCTAAACTTGAACCAGATCTTCCTGGCTTTCCATCCACTACTCCATGCAACAATCTCAGTGAATGAAACTATTACTAAATCTTAATATTTCAGTAAAATGAGCAATGTCAAATGATGTCCTTATATACTACAAATTAGATAATTAATACTGCAAATCTAGTACATCTGTCAACAGAGTATTTGTATGCTCTTTGGAAACATTCCAAATGTTTGTCATCAGGAAGATGTCATCCAGATAAACAGATTTCCTGACTGAACTGGTCATTTTTCTTGCAGGAGTTTTAG
This sequence comes from Phascolarctos cinereus, assembly GCF_003287225.1. Lineage (NCBI taxonomy): Eukaryota > Metazoa > Chordata > Mammalia > Diprotodontia > Phascolarctidae > Phascolarctos > Phascolarctos cinereus. Next base: position 234,765,093 of record NW_027556098.1, read on the forward strand.
CATCATGCAGATGCAGCTAAAGAATCCTCCCTGGGGCAGCTATATGGCACAGTGGATAGAGCTCCGGCCTCGGAGTCAAGAGGACCGGAGTTCAAATCTGACCTCAGACACTTGACACTTAACTAGCTGTGTGAGCCTGGGCAAGTCACTTAACCCCTATTGCTTTGCCAAAAAAAGCAAAAAAAAAATCCTCCCCATCTATACCAAGGACATAAATCCAACCAAAAGCAAAAGATCTAAAACCCAACAAAACAGTACTTCAGTCTGTGGTACTCTGTAAGTATTCTGCAAGTAGTATAGTACACTTGCCTATTGCATCCAGTCTTCTCTGGACTAGTTTCATTCATCACAACGTACTGTTACAACATGGGAGAAATCCTAATAGCCTAATGATCTGAGTAACCTCAGGTGAAAAAAAGGAAATTGTGATCACTAAGAACCAGCATGGATTTGTAAGGAGAGGGAGGGGAAGAAGGCAATATGTGATTGATTCCTCCTCCCTCCCTCAGCGTAGTTGATGACTTAGTCACAGAATGCAGTCTAAACAAACATATAGAAGTTTTAATGTGTTAACATGGTCATCCTTTTATGAAGTACAGACATCTTTCTAATTTAGTCAAGAAGAAAGCAGCATGATTGGCTGAGCAGAGAAATCAGCGACATCTGTAAAGATTTTGAATCTATAGGTTTGGCCTCAGTTTCAAAAACTATTGAGGACCTCAAAGAACTTTTGTTTATGTGGATTATATCTGTTGGCATTTACTATGTTGGAAATTAAACTGATATATTTTAAAAATATTTATTAATTCATTCAAAGATGACAGTAATAAATCCATTACATGTTAATAAAAATAAAATTTATAAAAAATACTGTATGTTCCAAAACAAAAAAAAAGCAATGAGTGGCACTGTTTTCATATTTTTGCAAAAATCTTTAATTTCTGACTTAATTTCTAAAAGATAGCTAGATTCTCTTATCTGTTTCTATATTTAATCTGTTGTGATAGATTTTGGTTTAAGATATGAAGAAAAGCTGACTATACACAGATATGTAGTAGATAAAAGAAGTTTTTAATTGGCAAATAATGTCTTAATATTATTTTGAAAATACAGGACCTCTGAAATGGTATCAGGGACCCTCAGGAGTCTGTAAACCACACTTTGAGAACTGCTGCTCTATTGGAATTTTATCAGTTCGATAGTGGAAGAGGTTGGACTACAAACTCAAAATAAGTCAATAGTGCAATATGGCAGCCAAAAAAGCTAACACAAGGCTAAGCTGCAATGATAGAATAGTTTCAGTGTGTGCTCATTCAAAACCAGTCGTTTCAGCTCTGTTTCACCACAGATGGCCCAGGTAGCATCAAAGCTGACATTAAGAAAAGGCAGGGTATATTCACATGGTCACCAAAACCATAGCCCAACCCTAATTTCTTCACTGGAGAGATACAATGTACTGGCCAGAAGTTTCAAGAGGATCATTCTGCCACTATCATCAACCCTACCTAGTTAAAGTGACTCAAAGAAGTCAATAAAATAGGAATAGATGAGTAAATGCTTGTCTGAGAGGAGTACTGATTGACCATTCCTGATCCACCTCAGCCTTAAGATACTCCAATCTCTATGCTTTTCTGCCCTCTTCCACTTTCCATTACATTGCTTGGACTCTCTTTGTGGACAAAATCCTTTCATCCTCTTACACTCTTTACATATTCTTTTGCTAATGGATTTAGATGACAATTTACCCTTGGCTACTCATGGTGTTCCTCTTATGACCCTCAACACACTGGGTCAAGAGAAGAAGTCACCATCCCCCATGTTCTGTATTGCCAATTTCTTGTTTCCATCACTCAGGACTTTCTCTTCCTTTGAAGTTTACTAAATGATCCATCCCTGTTATTGTCATGTTCTGATCCTCAAGTCATTCTTCTTTTTCTGAAGGAGTTCAGTATCTATTTCACAATTTTCCTTAACACACCAATGCCTGCCTTTTATACTTGAGGATTTTGATAAGCTCTTTGCCTTATAGTTTATCAGCCTCCTTCTAAAGTATACTCTTGGTCTTACCATCCCACTTCTTTCAAGAACTTCATCTCTACCTGGATATCTCTATTTGGATGCCTTATCCACATACATCCAGGTCAATGCAATTCATAATCTTTCTTTCCCCCTAAGTTCACCCCACCTACAAACTTCCCTGTTGAGTCACCCATGTTCATAGCCTCTGGTCTAGACACTTCCCTTTACCTTTTGCCAGATCCTATCAACTCTCCCTTTATAAGATCTCTCAAATCCATCACCTTCTCTTTACCCATGGTCATCACTCTAGTTCAGGCTCTCATCGGCTGTCACCTGGACAATGATAACAGCACAGTCTTTACTGGGAATAGAAGTTAAACTCACTGGTCTACATTTTGCAGACTTCACCTTTTTCCTCTCTTAGAAAACAGGGACATTTGCCCTTCTTGAGTATTATTCTCACAGTTTTTTTTTCAAAAATCCCTTTTTTGATAATGGCTCAGTGATCATATCTAATAGTTCTTAGAATATTTTAGTATGTCATTTGTCTTGATCTAGCAACTCGAATGCATTGAGGGCAGCTAGATGTTACCTGACCATCTCCATACTTACCTTGAGTGTCCATTTGTAAATAACCATTTTTGTTCCATCCTTGCCTGTCCAAAGGTTATTTTTATCATTCTTCTTTGAAAAGAAAATAGAAATAAAATTAGACTTGAGCTTTCTTATAGCCATCTGTTTTAATCTCAAAATATTGGTCCTTCCCTTGTCCCCAACAAAGCATTTAGAAAACACAACTTTTTATTGTCCTTAACATTCATTAGTAGCCCCATCATGTTGGTTTTTATTACTTTTATTTTTTATTAAAAGTAGATCCATGCTACTTTAATATTCATCCTGAGTTTCTTATGTTATCTTCAGTCTTTTATAATTTTTTTTTTAATTTGAATTTCTTATTGAGTTCCTTATGTACCCACATCAGTCTCAGGCCTGGCCCCTTTATGCTACTCATTGGAATCACTTTTGCTTTTGTCTTCACAATTTGATTCTTGAGAACTTCCAATGCTTCTCTTTGACTGACTTTCCCTTCCAAATATTGGGCCATTAGATCTTATCTATCCTTCTTCTGAATCATTTTCCCATAATCTACTACGTATAGTATATTTATGCAAAGATTCTCTATCCTTCTCTGCCATGAACTGCATGAAGGAAAGGTCAATTGCCACCAAGTTCCCTGCCCTTTCTACTTCATTAGCAATTTTCTCCTTGTTGATTTAGAGTCACGTCCATTATAGGTAGAAGGGAAAAGAATAAGAATTCAATAAGTGTCTATTAAGTGCTATATGCTATGCTAAGCACTGTACAGTTGTTCCTCACAACAACCCTATCAGATAGGTGCTATTATGATTTTTATTTTACAGCTGAAGAAACTGAGGCACAGTTTAAATGACTTGCTTAGGGTCACATAGCTAACACATGGCTGAGACAGGATTTGAACTCAGATCTTCTTCGCTCTGGGCCCAGTTCTCTATCTACCATGCCATTATATTTCTTCTTGTCAATTCCTCCACTTCTTGAAGAATGTAACCATCATTGAGTCATGTTTCAAATTCATCAGCTGCCTGCATTTGACAGACAGGGAGTATCAGCAGATATCTAATTATTTGAAGACTTCACCATGAAAACATCAGGTTTCCAGTTTAGATTTGTCAAGGCAATTCAATAAGCATTTATTAAATGCATAAAATATTCTGATCTATTTTTCCAAAATCCTCGTGTAATTCCTCCCTCTGTCTAGGTGGTCTGTGGTTTAGTTCAGTGAGATGATATCTTTTTATTTGTACCTTCACTGATATTCAACCAATTTTCTTAACAACTTTTTTCTCCTCTAGAACAAAGTCACTATTCCAAACGTCTACTGAAAAGTTTCATTTGTTCCAATATAAGTCAGCATAACAGAGTAGTAGTCAGTAGATTTGATGAATACTAAAAGGTTCTCCAGTTCATTGCAGATATATGCTCCAGAAAGACACCATACCCTCTGATGATTTACATCAGAACTACATAACCTTCAGTGTAGCTATTCATCACACCCTGACTTGCTCTTGGAAATATGACAGCATTCTTCTTATTTAGTAGGGCCCATATATTATAAGGAAGAGTCTACACCTATTGTATTGTTCCAGTAGAACAGTTTCTTTCATCAGTCTCCTCACCTCATCCTCCAACAGTTTTGGCCCTACCTGATTCCTGGTTATTCACCTTCTCTATGATTTATTTTTTTTAATCTGTAAAATGGGAATAACACATGCAGCCTGACTTTAGAAGAGTACTGTTAAGAATAGAATAATGTTTGCATGTCATTTCCAGAACCTTTAAGGAAAAATATTTTGTTACACACCAAGTAGCATTATGTTGATGTCTAGTATATTACTGTAATATTCATCAGCTTCTTAGCTGGCTAGTTTATATATACACAATTAGTGAAAGAGAGCATGGCAAATAGCGGGCAGTGGTAAAACCATAGTTTATTTCCCCTTATGAGTGAATGGCTCATAATTCACAGGAGACAGAGTAAGATGTGAAGGTCACTCACTTATTCAGAGAAATAAATTATATTATACCATCAAGTAAGTTTCTTCAGCCAGTCATAAAGAAGAATACTGCTAAGTAATTTACTCGCAAATGATGGTTATAAACCACTCACACTCTAACAAATCAAATTACAATATCCAAACCACCTAGTCATACTCATAGGCTCAGTCAAAAAAAAAAAAGGCTGAGGAGGTAAAAAGGAAAAGGACCCACCCACCTTATCAGCTTTTCAAATCATGAGGAAGACACACCCATTCTCTACAAATAACCTACAGATACCCATCCAAATTTGGCTCCCGCTGACCCCCAAGACTCTTTGTGTCTTTTTTTATGTATTAAGAATCTTATTTCTCAAGCAGTGTACATCCAAGGTCTCTCAAAAAAAAGTTTATGCAGCCAATCCATTGGAATAATAATGGTATACTTATTACAATACCATTTTATTCAACTTACCATTGATCTCTCTGGTTCCAGTCTCTTCCTCCTCTAATCCATCCTGCACATAGATAACTAGCATAAGCTCCTAAAACATAGATCTGACTATGTCACATCACTACTTTCTCACTCAAAAATCATCAATGACTCCCTATTACTTCTAGGATGATAATAATTATTCTAATAATAATGGTAATAACTAGCATTTATATAGCACTTTAAGGTTTGAAAAATACTTTTCATAAGTTATCTCACTTGATCCTTAAAAAAATCCTGTTAAGTAGATGTTATTAATGGCCCATTTTATAGATAAGGAAACTGAGGCAGAGAGAGGTGAAGTGACTTACCTAAGGTCACACAGCTATTAAGTGTTTGAAGCAGGATTTGAACTTGGGTTTTCTTAACTCCAAGTCCAGCACCCTATGTACTGGGCTACGTAGCAGCTTCAGTAGGATAAAATACAGATTTCTCAGCTTGGCATTTAAAGTCCTTCACAAAGTTGTGCTTACCTACCATTTATTTTATTTCATGTTATTCCCCTTAATGCACTCTCTACCCTCATCAAACTGGCCTGTTTGCTCTTCTGTAGTATCTTCTATCTCCTACCCTCATATATAGTTTCCTATTTCTGAAAAGCACTCCTTCCTCATCTCCCCAAGAGGATCCAAGCCTAGCTTGGGCCCTTTCCCACAAAAGTCTTTACTAATCTCCCCAGCTAATAGCATTCTCTCTTTCTTAGAATCTCTTTGTGTATAGTTTGTATTAACTCAAATACATATTGTGTACCTCCCTTATCCCCCAGTAAAATGTAAGCCCCTCGAGGACAAGGATTATTTCATGTTTGCCTCTGTAGCCACCCTGGATAGCATGATACCTGGCACATCCTAGATATTTAATAAACATTGAATTGGTCAGTTGAATTGAGTGAAAGCAGAATATATTTATTCACTGCTACGTGAGGATTAACCAGACCAAAAATAGACATACTAGGGAAACATTGCCAGCCATTTCAGAGTATTTGGAGTTTTTCACTAACATGTTCAAAGTAAACCTGTTAAGAAAAAAGTCAAGACAAATGGCAATGGCCTGTGATGCAGTGGATGATCTTGGTGCCCTAGAAGTCTGACCAGCCTTCTGCTTCCAGGAGCCAAGATGGCAGAGTAAGAGGTGAGTCACTCTTACCCTCCCTTATTAACTTCTGAAAGCCCAGAAAATATCACCCAAGGAAAAACCCTGGAACAGCTAAATTAGAATAAAGAAGAGGTGCAGCAGTCCAGTAGCCCAAGTAGCTTTGAAGGTTTAATGGGAAAGGCCCCTCTTACCCTGGGGAAATGGAAGCAGTACAGAATGGCAGGCATCTCAGCAAGCTAGTGGAAAGCCCCACCTCAGCATACCAAGAGGAGATCCTGAAGCCCAGGTGGTAGAGCAGGCAAACACCAACACCTGGACCTCTGAGTGCCTCACTGAGGGTGGGGGAACTGGTGGAAACCAGCTTGGAATACCACCAGGTGCCTTAGAGTTCTACTGTAACCAGGTCTCCCAATGCCTCAGCAAAATTAAGGGAAGCAGTGCTCCAAGAGGCCCCACATGGATAAACACCCTACAACATCCATCTGAAAGGAGCTGAAGAAAGCAGGAAATCTCCAGGAGCCACATTACCCAATCCTATCCTCTAGAGTTCCAGTGTTGCTGATTCCAGCCCAACACCAAGTAAGCTGCCAGAACCCTACAGCCTCCAACTACCAGCATTGGAAGCCCCAGCACACAAAGCCAGCAACCAGGCCCTAAGCTCCCAACACAAGAAGCTTGGGTCAGTGTCCTCTGTTCCCCAGCAGGAGAGCTTAACCTCTTTAAAGGCCAGGAAATAAGCAAACACCATGAACAAAAAGAAATGTACAATAGATTCTTATTATGGGAAGAGTGAAGATCAAGGCAGAAGTTCTAAATAGGACAATGCTGTCAACAAACGCACATCTGGAACCTCAAAAGGGAATATGAACTGGTCTGAGGCCCAAAAAGCCTTCTTAGAGGAGCCCAAGAAGGATTTTAAAAGTCAAATGAGAGAAGTAGAACAAAAAATGGGAAAAGTATTAAGAGGTATGCAAGAGAGAGTCAAGACTCAATAGCTTGGAAAAGGAAGGACAAAAAAGAACTGCAGAAAATAAGTCCTTAAAAAAATACAATTGGCCAACTGGAAAAAAGGTACACTGGAGAAAACAAGTCCCTGAAAAATACAATTGGCCAAATGGGGAAGAAGATACAAAATCTAATAGAAGAAAACAATTTGTTAAAAATTAGAATTGGGCAAATGGAAGCTAATGACTCTATGAGAGAGCAAGAATCAGTCAAACAAAAACAAAAGAATGAAAAAACAGATGAAAATATAAAATACCTCATTGGTAAAACAACTGACCTGGAAAATGATCCAGGAGAGACAATTTAAAAATTATTGGTCTACCTGAAAATCACAATGAAAAAAAAATAGATAGTATCTTTCAGGAAATCATAAAAGAAAACTGCCTTGAGGTCCTAGAACCAGAGGGTAAAATAGCCATAGAAAGAATCCACCTATCACATCCTGAAAGAGATCCCAAATTGAAAATACCAAGGAATATAGTAGCCAAATTCCACAATTATCAGGTCAAAGAGAAAATACTGCAAGCAGCCAGAAAGAAACAATTTAAATATCATGAAACCACAGTCAGGATTACGCAGGACCTTGCAGCTTCTACATTAAAAGACCGTAGGGCATGGAATATGATATTCCATAAGGCAAAGGAGCTTGGATTACAACTAAGGATCAACTACCCAGTGAAAATGAGCATAATCTTTCAGGGAAGGAGATGGATATTCAACAAAATAGGGGACTTCGATACCTTCATGATAAAAAGACCAGAACTCAATAGAAAATTTGATCTTCAAATACAAGACTGAAGAGAGACATAAAAAGGTAAACAAGACAGAAAGAAACAACATATTATTAACAAGGGAAAACTGTTTACATCCCTACAAGGGAAGATGACACTTGTAACTCTTGAGAACTGTATTGTTATTACACTATGTTATAGGGATATACATAAAGGGGTGGGTATAAATTGACTTTGATGTAATGATGAAAAAGAATTTAATCAAGTGGCTTAAATGGACCCAAGTAAGTGGATTAATATGATCTAACTAAGAAAATGTACTGAGAGAAAAGGAAAGGAGGAGTCAGACAAGGGTAAATTACATTATAGGAAAAGGCACAAAAACCTATTACAGCAGAGGGAAAGAAGGGAGGGAGATGAGCATTGTTTGAACCTTACTCTCATCAGATTTGGCTCAAGAAGGGAATAATATAATCAGTTAGGTATAGAAATCTAACCTGCCCTATAGACAGTAGGAAGGAAAAGGGGAAAGAAAAGGGAGGGGGCTGATAAAAGGGAGGTAGGACTAAGGGAGGCAGTGGTCAAAAGCAAAACATTAGTGAGGAGGGAAAAGAAGAAAGGAGAAAGAAAAGCATAAGCAGAGGTGAAAAGGATAGAGAGAAAGACACAGGTAATAATCTTAACTGTGATTGTGATATATATGAATGTATTGGAATACTATTGTGCTATAAGAAATGATGAACAGGCAGACTTCAGAAAAACCTGGAAAGATTTGTATGGTCTGATGCTGAGTGAAGTGAACAGAACCAGGAGAACGTTGTACATAGTAACAGCTACATTGTGCAATGACTAATATTGATAGACTTAACCCTTCTCAGCAATACAAGGACCTAAGACATCTCCAAAAGCCTCATGATGGAAAATGCTATCCACATCCAAAGAAAGAACTGTGGAGTCTGAATGCAGATTGAAGAATACTATTTGCTTTTTTTTTTTCTGTTGTGTTTTGTTTCCTCTTTCTGGTGGTTCCTCCTATTGGTTCTAATTCTTCCTTACAACTAATGTGAAAATATGTTAAATAGGAATGTATATGTACAGGCTATATTAGATTGTACATCATCTTGGGGAGGGAAAGCGGAAGTGATTGTTGATAAATCAGAATAAATTAATAAGAAAAAAGAATAAAATAAACCTGTTAAGTGTTTGATTAATTTGAGGATTGAAAGTGGATCTAATCATTTGTGCATTCATTCACATAAAACTGGCAGCATCTATTTATTAAACACCTATCATTTTCCAGGGCTGTTCTATGCTGGGGGTGATAACAATGGTCAATAAATTGCCCTGGTGAGGTTGACAATCTAATGGAAGTAATAAAACATGAACATGTTACGAATGACAAAAATTAGATGGATGTGAGAAGATGAGAATTCAATTGACAAGCATTTTAAGTACCTTCTAAGTGCAGGGGAATGTACTAGGCCCTAGGAATACAAAAAAGGGGAAAAAAAAGAAAAGGAAAAAGAAATATCCTTGTCCTCAAGGTGCCTACATTCTTTTTTTAATATTTTATTTTTCCCCAATTACATGTAAAAACAATTTTAACATCCTTTTTTTCAGATTCTGAGTTCCAATTCCCTTCTTTACTCCCTTCCTCTCATTAAGAAGGCAAGCAATTTGACTTAGGTTATACACGTATAATTATGCAAAACACATTTCCATGTAAGCCATGGTGTGAAAGAAAACACAAACAAACAACAAAAACAAAAAAAAAGTAAAGAAAAAGTATTTTTGATCTGTATTCAGGCTCTGCAAGTTCTTTCTCTGGAGATGGATAGTACCTTTCATCACAAGTCCTACAGAATTGAAGGAGCTCACATTCTATTGGGGAAATATAGCATGTACATAGATTAATAAACACAAATTTTATGTAAAGTGTGAAGTAATATTATGAAGGTGAATCAGAAAAGGCTTATGTAAGAGGAAACATCTGAGCCAGAGGCTTGGAAGGAAACTGGAAATTCTAAGAATCAGAGATAAGGAGGGAATACATTATGTGCAAATAGATGTGCCATAAATACAATAGTTTGGCTGCTTGACTAGGAATAAAGTCAAATATGTCTGGAAAAATAAGCTGGAACTAGGTTGTGCACAGCCTTAAATTTTATCCTGGGGCAATAGGGAGACAGTGAAGATTCATCAGCAAGAGTGACATTCAGCAAAAGAGACCAGACCTATTCTTGAGCAAAGTTATTTTGACAGCTGTGTGGAGGAACATAGATTGCAAATGAGAGAGACTGGAAACAGGGAGAGCAGTTAGGAGGCTATTGGAATAATTCAAGTGAAAGGTGATAAGGGACTGAATTAGAGTGAATCACAAAAAACCCTCAGAGGAGAGCTTACTATTGACTGCTCTACGTGTCTATATAAGCATAGAAGGCCACAGAATGGTCACAGTTTTCCTTGCTAATCCATATATTATGCATGGGAAGTAAAAATTGAAAGTGACAGCACCCAGCATTTCCCTAAGGAGACAATACCAAGACTTGCATAGATCAGAAAAATAATAATCACAGTTCTGCCAGTTTCCTATTTTAAAAAAGATGAAAAAAGTGGCTTGCCAAATAACTTCTACATATTCTCTGTCACCATCAAATAATAACAGTGTTTAAATATATTCCATCTAATAACCTTCCCACTGAGCAGTTTCAAATATCTTCTAACCCATTGATGGTCTTGTGAACTAATGACAACATAATTCCAAATTTTTTCAGACAGCAACCCTGAGGAAGTTTGCTTGGGCACGAAAGGAATGTGCTAAACAATTAATAACGTAAACAGGAATATTTAAGCTACCAAAGAGAATAAACTGTTTCCAAGCACCCTCAAGCACTTTAGAAGTACTCAATTGATACCTTAGTTATAAGCCATTCTTACTTATATAGTCATTAAAGTAAATCCCCTAAGAAGCACTACTGGGTAACTTGGTTTTTAGCTTCCTTTAAGTAGTAGATGCACTAGAAAATAATAAATTTTTGTTCCTTTAAAAATGCTTTAGAATTCAGACTTTTCACCAATTCAGACCACATCATCTCCAATGTGACCAAATTGGTGCCCTTTTCTGCATTTCAGGGAAATTGAGGCACAACAACAGAAGTGATCTGACCTTGTTTCATGTTCCTGAGTTCTTCTAACCCTGGAATTGACCCTTGTACTCCATTCAGTCAAGAAACTTTTTTTTGTGTGTCTCTGCTACTAGTATTGAGACAGACAATTTTTCTTGACCTTCAAAGAATGCTGTTAATCTTCATGGTTTTTCCACTTATCCTATAACCTTCTGCTTGCTCACAAACTAAAAGAAAGTCAGACAAGGATTTGTATTTCCCTTTAAAAATATTACAGATATCACAGATTGTTCAATTAACCAAACTGTTATCCATCATGAATATATGTATAAGTATCATATAGGATCGTATATATTTACACACGTAAATGCCTGTGATACATATGTTCATATTTTGTTTTCTTATCTATGTTTCACATTGATGTTTCATCCACCAAAATTCACCAGTTTTTATTCATTGACAAGATGGAACACTGTCTAGCTGGTTGATTGTGCCATTTTTCCGTTGGAGATCTGGAACACCACGTTCAGCTTATAAACAGGCTGCAAAGATATACCCTCCTATTTTCACTTGTCCACAGTGCCTGGGTGCTTAATTCCAGAAGGTGGTATTTTTGTGATTGAGAAATTGGCCTAATCTTCCACAGTGAGACCAAAAGTGGCAGCAGGAAACTCAGTCCTTAAGTAGCAAGAAAAGCATCAGTACTGTGAATGTGCATTTAGCAACGGAACACTTTATTAAGTCTTTGCCAAAAAAGGAGGGGAGGAGGGGAAGAAGCACAGCTAGCCACATTAACCCAAATGCATTGAAGAAATTGCTTTGTTATCTCAATTTCCTCACACTAACTTTGATAAGTTGTGACTCACTTGGAGGTTCCGTAATAGTGTCTTCTTTTGCTTTTCTGTCATATTCCATAACCCTTTGCACTAATATCAGAAAACTGTGGATGGTTTTGGTAGCACATATATATAACACAAAACAGAAACTATGCCCCAGAGTTCATTTCCTCTGCAAGAACTTCCCCAACTGGGCCAAAAAGGATGCAACTTGACCAGCATATAATGCAAATTTAGTTTTCTATCTTGGCTCTATGTTTGCCCATACTTACTAGGACCTGTGAATGTGAGGAATTCCTAGTATGGAAACTCCCTCCACTCAGAAATAAAAACCCATCTATAACTTTGTAGAAAAGTCTTAGGAAATTGCTTGAGGCTCAGACAGCTTAAGAAACTTGACTGAGGGTCAGCTAGATGGTGCAGTGGATAGAGCCCAGGCCCTGGATTCAGGAGGACCTGAGTTCAAATCCGGCCTCAGACACATAACACTTACTAGCTGTGTGACCCTGGGCAAGTCACTTAACCCCATTGCCTAGCCAAAAAGAAAAAAAGAAAAGAAACTTGACTGAGAAGCAGCATTTGAACCCAGGTGTTCCTGGCTCCTATTCCAGTCCCTCTATTCACTATCATAGTGCCTCTATTTATCTGAAATGACTTGTAAGCTCATTGAAAGAAGCAACCTTGGCTTCCTAAATTATATACTACCATTCCATACCATTCATAAAAGGCTTTGATCTTTACATATTTGAGAACCATTACAATCGATCACCAATTATGAGATTGTTACATCATAAACTTTCTACATGATAGGAACCCAGACAGTTTAAGACAACGGAGTGGAAGACTCCTTTTTTACTATGATGAAGCAAATTTTTTTTTAAAGGTTGATATTGAAAGGTACTTTTAAAGTTACTTGACCACTGAAACTCCTCATGCTTATTAGACACTCTCACACATATCCTGGTTGTAGCCTAAATACCGTATGGTGCTAAGCAAAGTGAACAAGTCAGGCAATAACTGGGCAGAGATTGCAGAAAGGTTAGGGTGAATGGGGGAGGGGAAAAAGTAGTTGCCACCGAATAATAGGTTTTAAATTGGAGGTCTCTACTTAAAACCCTCAGGAAATAAAAAAGGGTCAAAAAAGAGAAAATTGCACAAGGGTTAAATTACTTAAAAAGACAATCTCATTTCTCTTTCAAAAATTGCTGTATTTTTGGGAAGATGCTTTTGACAATAGATGGCATCACTTAAAGGCCATTGCTCAATAAAAGAGTGGCCAGGACTTAATGGGACTTAAATGTTTCTGCCAGTGTTGTAGGAAATGGCTCAGTTCCATCAAGTTTCATTCAATTTCATTCAAGGAACTAAAAACTCAGAAATACAGTTACAAAATGAAACTGACTCTTAGGACTTCTCCTTTGTTTCCAAGGTCATATAATTAAAACCTTTGGTGAAGAGGCCCACAAATGAAGACTTTCCTAGTATTATCTTGCAGAAATATTCCATGTGACAGGTAATGTTCCAATGTTCCAATGTTTTAATATTCCCATCAGGGAAAACAGTGAATACTTTATTCATTAATTCTTGCCCAGTTTACTCTTGTTTCCAAAGTTATAGCCACTATTTGCTTATTTTGATAATCAATGTGATAATTTGACATCACATTGTGAAAATTATTCTATAGTACATTGTAATCTGCTTAAATTTTTAACTAGGTATGGATTTCATAGATTCTATATTTCCCAGCAGGATTCTGTTTCAGATAATATTTCACATGTGTATATATATATACTACATATATAGTTATATGTACATTTTATCTATCTATATATATATATACGTACACATATATACATATATAATGCACACATGCACACACACACAACTGCAATCAAGACAAAGGAGTTTTACTTAAGCTGACAAAAGATTATCTTTTTACATAGAAGTATAAATGTAACCTTGAACCATAAATGTGTTTATTGTTCTTTCCCATAGATACTAGCTTCTGTTAAGTGTTTCCTTGCAACAGAGACATTAGATTTAAGGTTACAGAATTCATGTTGTAGTAAAAAGAATTCTGAATTTAAGAATTAAAGGATTTAGGTTAGTACAGTCTCCACTCTGCTGTTAAGTAGCTCTATGTCTTTGGTTAAGTCCCTTAACCTCTTTTAATTTCAGTGTCTCCATCTGTGAAATGTAATTGGATTAAATGATTTTTCAGGTCTCTTCCAGTTCTAAAACACATGATCTTATTATTATAAGTACAATAGAGATATGAACTTTAATGAATCTTCATGTCAAGATTTTGTTAGAGAATAAGATTTGCAGATATAATAGGTAGAGGACCAATAACAGTGGTGACAATAACAATACTAAGGCATATTTTAGGAAATGATGCAGTGTAGCAGAAATTTCACTGGAGCTAGTAGAGATTTATAGCTGGAGGGGACTTTAGAGATCATCTCTTCTAATCACCCTCATTATACAGAGAGGGAGAGGTTAAGTGAGTTCTTCAAAATTAAACAGCTAGTGCTAGTAATAGAAAAGAAACTTGTATCCAAGTCTCTGATTTCAAGACCAGTTCACTTTCCACCATACCACATTGTCTCTGAATTTAAAGGATGTAGATTCAAGCCCTACCTACAGTTTCCTCATGTGCACTGCTCTTGCCTCTCACCAATTGTTGCCGGTATCAAATGAGATAGCCCATGTAAAACGTTTTGTAATTGTAAAGCATAGTAAGCTACTGCTAACTATTATCACAACAGTTCCCTGTATAAGCTGAACCGAATTGGATGAAAAACTAATGTAAGAGAGGAAGGAAAACAGAAAAGAACAATAGAAAAGACAAAGGAAGCCATGTCCTATTGGCATGAGCCAAAATATCTATCCTTAGCGCAAGTAATATTCAGAGAAGGGAAGAGGCTGATGAATTTATTAACGAATATATGTATATTCATTTATGCTTCAGTTTCCAAAGTTTACTATATAACTATATAGTGAAAGTTGCAATGCTTTAATCAGAGGAATTGGTAGATTAATATTTTGGCTAATTTCTTGGTGTGAAATTGTAAGGTTTGTGACCTTCAAACACACTTGTGAAACCCAAACACATTTGCATTTACTGATTGTCACAGCCCATAATCAAAGCATTGAACAAATCATGGAAAAATAATTTATGAATTTGTTTACTGTTTGTCTTTGCTGGAGATATTGGCTCAATCTTTAGCTTTGATAAATATATTACTTATGAATATATAACAAATATGCATTTCTATATTAACTATCCAGAAATGTAAGTGAACCTTTACTTACAAATGTTTGCATATGTTTTTGTTTTATAGAAATACCTCTATATGTGTGCACAGACACAGACATTGTGAAAATGAGTTTTAACCAATATATTGAGAACCTAAAAGAAAGCAGACCTAATGAAAGTCAAAACACAGCAGCTTATAAAAGAAATTTAACTAGCTTTGGTTCTCCATTCTATTTCCTTTTTGTTTGGTTTTCATTGGATCTGTGTTACTGGTGGAACTCTGAGTTTGTTTTCTGCAGGCAAATATTTTTATTTCTCAAGAAGTACGTTATGTGGATAATTAAAAGTTGGGGAAAGAACAGTGAGTGAGTGATTTGGACAAATGCAGTCAAAGAGAATGCAACAACCGTCAAACATGGGCCAAATGATTCTTTGAAAACTATTTTTTCAAGTTGATTAGATATGAAAACAAGGAGTATATTTTTTCTTACCTTCTTCATAGTCTCACTTTAAGAAGCCTGGTTTAGTGTTCCTTATAAAATTGGGAATCAAAAAGCGATACTGGTGAAGTAAGCAAACTGGGGGGGGGGGGAAAGCTATCATTTCTGCAAACACCAATAACAAAAGACAGTTGGTTATTTCAAGGATGGTACAACATCCTGATGCCTGACATAGTATATAATATATGTTATTATTCAGTCATTTTTCAGTCTTGTTTAACTCTTTGTGACCTACTTTGGGGGTTTTCCTGGCAAAGGTTCTGGAATGGTTTGCCATTTCCCTCTCCAGCTCATTTTATAGATGAGGAAACTGAGGCAAACACGGTTAAGTGACTTGTCCAGATTCACACAGCTAGTTTCTGAAGACAGATTTGAACCCAGGAAGATGAGTCTTCCTGACTCAGGTCTAGCATTCTACCTACTTTGCCACATAGCTGCATCTAATATATAATAGATAGTTAATAAATGTTTAATTGAATTAAATGTTCTTATGTAATGACCCTCACCTTTAGAAAATGTGTTCCTCTTTGCCTCCTGTCCAAAGACTAATGTCATAGAAGTTTAGCACTGGGAGGAACCACCTCTCCTACTGAATACTTGTATGCCCCTTCTATTATCAATTTGTCTGTAATATGTGAAGTTAGTTTTGATCTCTAATGTCTCTCCCAATTCTGAATCTAGAATCCTGAAGGTTGTCTAGTCCAGAGTTACCAAAGAAAGGCCATGTTCCCAGCAATGCTGGAATATGCTTGAAGCAGATTAAAATGGAATTGGGAATACTTTAAAAAAATAAAAATACAAAAGAATATAGATAATGTTAATATGTAGTTTTCTAAAGCAATATGTAGCCACCTGGGAATCCTTATATATCGTTTATTGGCTACCATTTCTATTTGAGTTTAACACCACTGATCTAGTCAAACCTTCTAAACCATGTAGGAATCTCTTCTGCAACATTCCTGACAATTTGCCATCTATGATTGAACACCTGCAGTAAGAGGAACTCAATTACTTATAATGTAGCCCATTCCATTGTTGATACCATTGGAAAGGATTCATATGAGAGGCTACTCAAATACTCACACGTACTTCTGATCTCGTAGATGTGGTTATTTCTTCAATGATGCAGTTCATGATCCATCCATATCTATTTTGCCTATCCGACTCTTAGCCACATCCTCCCGTGAGATCACCACAGGAGCCTCATCCAGCATACTAGAAGCATTCCTTGTGTTCTCTTGCCCTCATGAAGGTGCCATTGGACCACACAGGTTGTCTATCAGTTATCTCTTACTCTCATCCATCTAATTTTTTGATCATGCATCTAGAAGTTTAGAGGCTTCTAAAGATGAAAAAAAAACCTTGGGAGAAAACTCTATATCTTCAGATATCAAACCATCTCATCTTTTCCATATCTTTTGGGTCAGGACACAATCCTAAGCACTATTAAGGGATAACAGCAAAATAGAAGACACCATTTTTGAGTGAGTGAAGCATACACACACACACACACACACACACACACACACACACAATATATATATATATATATGCATGTATATATATATATATATATATATATATATATATATATATACACCATCTAAAATTTTGATTTAATGATACATAAAGGCAGCTGCCTTTCTTAATTAAAAAAAAAAGATAGCTTTTGTTGGGTTATTTTGGTGAGTTTTGTAGTTTCACGCTCAAATCCTCTTGGTAATCATTGCCAGCGATGCCCTTTTAAAATTAGTTAGGACCTATCAGAAATCAATTATTTGAAATAACTGAACAGAAAAGTGACTCAGAACCTTTTCTCCTATTTTTTTTTAAATTTTGTTGGATCGGTCACTGGTACATCTAACATCTGGATTTCCTCTCTCATTTCCCATAGAAACATATCTTAGGGTGTAGTACTCATCACTTAAGTATGGCTTCAGAATATGAAAAAAATTTTCATTTTAAATGACACTTCTTATATCCAAGCCATTTTCTTTATAGGAGACAACATGGTATAAGAGGAACGGAATTTGACTCCCTGGGTTCCAGTCCTAGCTATGTCACTTTTTCACTATGTAAACTTGTTATCACTTTCATCTGCTTGGGCCTCAATTTCCTCATCTATAAAAGGACGGGGTTGTACATATGATCCTCAAGATCTTTTCTAGCTTTATTTTCTGCTTGTTGAAATGTTAGTTATCTTTATTTTTTATGTGATTATTTGTCATTCCTAGAAAAGATGCATGGGGAAGAATTCCAGGCATTTGGGGCACATAGGGATTTGGGGGAATAGGAGAAGAGGGAGTTAAAGATGGAGAGCAAATGGCAGAAGGAATGCTTACTTGCCAAAAAGATTATAAAAAGAAAGAGCTAGGACTAAACTCGAAGGAAAATGTTCAACTAATTTATTTTATAACAATTCTTTTTCCATATATAAAAATAATAAAGGGCAGTGTTCTCTTAGTTATTAATATGAGGAGATCTCTTCTGGATCTCTTTCCAAGATGCACTTCTTCATGTAACTTTACACCATGAGAGAGGGCAGCATTAATAAATAAATTAAAGGCAACATGATATAGTAGAAAGGTCATGGGATTTAGTTAGAAAACATGTGATTAAATCTCAGCTCTTCTATTTACTGCCTCTGTGACCTTGGGCAAGTCATTTACTATTGTCAGGTCCTCAGTTTCCTATAAAATGACTCAATGCCCTCTAAGTTCCTTTACAGTTCTCAGGCTATGAGTTTCTTTAAAACTTTTGAATTAAACCATTAGAAAAGGAATCACTCAAGGAGATCATAACTATTTCTAATACAATTTTAGTCATTTTTCTAAATCTAAAATAATAGATAATATATAAAGTCTAAATTCAACTTTTTGTCATTCCTCATCCCCCACCATTTGTTTCAAGTTCATAACACCTATAGTCATTCTTCAATATTGAATCAACAGAAATTATCTAGTTATGAGGTGGATACTTTTGTGTAATTTTGGTCAAATTGACTAACCAATATCAGAAAAATTGATATTTCTTTCCATTTAGAGTAAAGTGGAAACCACTTGCACAATTCTCTGAGATTCTCAGCTTTAGCAAAGCTGAAAACTGAAAACCAATTTTATGACAGGGAGGTATGAAAGATAATCTGAATTTTTATAGCAATTAGATGGTAAGAGACCATCTTCTCTAGTATTATAATAAGTAATAACTAACCATTTATCAGAATATAGATGAGACCTTCACTAAAATCTTTTTTCAATGTTTCCATTGGTGTTGGGCTTGGGTTATTGAGGGCTCTTCCTATCAAGCTGAATGCTTTGAGTATAGGCATGGTAATTGACTTGTGTTTATAAGCACGTCTTCAGAAAGTTAGCCAACACGTGATAAATGCTTATGGCTATAGCAATTCATAGCAACCATCAACTTAGGGAGTCAGGGGTTGTGATCTATAGAAGTGAAGGGAGTATCCACACTGACAAAGTTGCAGATCTTTGAAGAAAGCTAAAGCATCAAACATGATGATATTGCTTAGTACTAGTTGTAATTTAAAAATGACAACAGTGATTCTCCAAATGATTTAGAGATTGGAATGTCATAAACCTGTGAAAGGAAGCTTTCCCCAGATTTGTGTAAGTATAGAAGAATTGGGTTGTTGTACAACATGAGTAACCAAAGGTTCAGGCAAGCCAATGGGATATTTTTGGCTCATTGTTAATATTAGTGGTAATAAAAAAAAATAATAAATGTATTATATAGCTAAATATTATTCCCCCAATATTCACTAATGATGAAATTTGGAAACTAGGAGTCCTTAAATTATAAATCATCCATCTAAATAAATAAAAACAGAAACACTCAAAAACCTTTAAAACTGTTTTTATTTAATTAATATGGGGGAAAAGGGTTAGGAAAGAGGTGAATAAGAAAGGTGTTCATGCATACACAATTTTAAATAGGTCCCCCCAAAAAGGAGTGGAAACAAAAAGCAGTGAAAATCAACTTGTTAAAGGTCAGACAAAAGGGCCTGTACTGTATTTTTTAAAAGCAATAGTTACATAATAAAGTTAGTCATTACTTTTATTATTATTATTATTATCATCACATAGTGAGGCTCCTAAGAACACTAACAGTGAGAAATAAATGAATTTGGCTTCTGATGCTGTGGATGACAGTGGGAGGCCAGGTTTAATTCACCCTTATGAAGTCTTCTTGAATTGTGTCACTTGTAGAATTTGTACTTGACTTTTGGAAACATAAAATGTTCTTGCCACTGAGAACTAATTAAGAAATCTGGCCCTCTGTGACTGAGCTAATTTTGTTCAGGTTGACTGCATGTTCAAGTTTGACTCTGGATGCTCATCTAATGTATACTGTGACCAACTATTTCGGTTGGATTAAGGTAATTACCTAGCTCAACATTTTCCTGATACATTTTACAAGGACAGAATGCAAAGCTCTTATACCACTGCTACTAAATCACCACTCTAGATTTTTAAGAAGCTTCAAGTACAAAAGTTAAAGTTGTGCTTTAGAATGAACCCTCAGTTATCCCAGGGCACCAATAGCAAACAGACAAAAGAATTCCAGCATCTTTACGCTGATCACAGTCCTCGTAGTTTCTGGACAAACCAAGGTCCTAAGTTTAAAAGGGTTTAATTTTGCACAACTATTATTTGACTACTGTAATTGAGTATGTGCTTTAGGCTTTCAGTCTAACTTTCCTTCTGTCAAACAGACTTGCCTCCAAGTTAGTCTATCAGTCAATAACTACCGTATTTATCTTTCTTTGATAAGTGTCAAATTCAAAAATACAGTCCTTGCCCTCAAGGAGCTTATATTCTAATGGAGGAGACATTATATGAGTAAGTAGGCATATATACAATAAATGTAGTGTAAATGGAAGATCATCTGAGGGGAAACCTAGAAAGTACTCCTGAACAAAGTGGGATTTGAGCTGTCTTGTGGTAAATCAGGGGAGAGATGAAGTAGACGTGAGGAGGGAGAGAATTCCAGGTCTGAGGAGCAGCCAATGCAAAGGCATAGAATAAAAGATGGAGCATCACATATGAGGATCAACAAGGAAGCCAAGTTGCCTGGATCATAGAGTACATGGAGAGGGGGAAAGTGTAAGATGACTAAAAAAGTACGAAGGGCTCAGGGTCATGAAGGGCTTTAAATGCCAAACAGAAGATTTCATATTTGATCTTGGAGGTCATAAAGAACCTACTGGAGTTTATGCAGTAAGGCAGGTTGTAGATATAGACTTACACTTTAGGAAAATCACTTTGGCGGCTGACTGAAGAATGGATTGGAGTGAGGAGACAAGGGAGGGAGACCAATTGGAAGGCTATTACACAGTCCATGGTGGTAGCTTCCTGAGTGGAAAGAAGGGGACATATATAACAGTTGTGATGATAGAAACAATGCTGTTTGACAATAGACTGAATATGTGGGATGAGCATAGGACTTGAGGATTACGTGAAAGTTGGGAACCTGGGTGGATGGGAAGATGATGGTGTCCTAAACAGTAAAAGGAGAGGTAGGAAGAGGAGAGGGTTTTGGGGAAAACATAATGAGCTCTGGTTTGGACATCTTGAACTTGAGGTGTATACTGTATCACTTGGCCAGATCAGCAATGGTAAGTAAGCACTCCCAAGTGGTCTGTGGAAGGCTAACTGTGGCTGATTAGCTTGGCTGCACTAAGATCATAAAGCTGAGGAACTGTGGTCATGGGGGTCAGCCCCTTGTGGAACAGCTCATTTTGCTGTTTCTTGACCTTTGGTCCCAGATGGGCATCTTACATTAATGTATTAATGGTTATGAAAGGCACTTCATGAGAGAATGGGAGCTGGATAAGCATAAATCTATCACGTTGATAGAAAAAATTATTCACAGAACAAAACTTTACCCTAGGTAAGGTTTGACAATTTTTTTTTCAGCTGAATTATGCTGAATTCTCTACTGATAATGAAACAGCATTATTGTGTAACACCTGCAGGGTATAGTGAATGGAGTGCTAGACTTGTCGGCAGAGAGGACTGGCTTCAAATTCTGCCTTTCACACTTTTGTAAACCTGGGCAAGTTACTTCATCTCCCTAAATTTATCTGTACTTATAGGTAAAATGAGTCAGAGGATATGGGTTCAAATCCAGCTCTTACACTTGGTGCATCTGACCTTGGATAAGTAGCTTAGTGAAGAAGGGAAGGAGAGAGAGAATGAAAGAGAGAGGAAAGGTCATTGTTTTGCTGTTCAATGGTGTCTGACTCTTTGTGACCCCATGAGCATACTGTCTGTAGGGTTTTCTTGGCAAAGATACTGGAAGGTTTGCCATTTCTTTCTCCAATGGATTAAGGCAGAGGTAAGTAACTTGCCCAGAATCACTCAGCTAGTGTCTGAGGCTGGATTTGAACTCAGGTCTTTCCCACTCCAGGTCCAGTGCTCTATCTACTGTCCATCTAGCTACCTTCTACAGGTCACTGAGGCATGCTTTATATTTGTTTTATTTTAAATTTATTTTTAGTTTTCAACATTTACTTCCACAAAATTTTGAGTTCCAAATTTTCTCCCCATCTCACCCCTCCCCCACCCCAAGATGACATGCATTCTGAATAGCCCTTCCCCTAGTCTGGCCTCCTTTCTATCTCTCCTCCCCTTCTCTTATCCCCTTCCCCTTCTGCTTTCCTGTAGGGCAGGATAGATTTCTGTACCCCATTTCCTGTATTTCTTATTTCCCAGTTGCATATGAAAACATTTTTTTAAAATATGTGTTTTTAAAACTTTTGGTTAAAAATTTTCTCCCTTCCTCCCTTCCCACCCACCCTCATTGAAAAGGCAAGCAACTCAATATAGGTTATACACGTGCAGTTATGCAAAACACTTCCATAGTAGTCATGTTGTGAAAAACTAACTCTATTTCCCTTAATCTTATCCCATCCCCCCATTTATTCTATTTTTTCTTTTGATCCTGCCCCTCCTCAGAAGTGTTTGCTTCTGATTACCCCTTTTCCCAGTCATCCCTCCTCTCTATCATTCCCCTGCTCTCTTGTCCCCTTCTCCCCTTATTTTCCTGTAGGGTAAGACAGATTTCCATACCCAATTGAGTGTGTATGTTATTCCCTCCTTAAGCCAAAATCCTATGAGAATCAGATTCACTCATTCCCTCTCACCTTCCCCTGTTTCCCCTTCACTGTAAGAGCCTTTTCTTTTCTGTTTTTTGTGAGATAATTTACCCCATTCTACCTCTCCCTTTCTGCTTCTCCCAGTGTAATACTCTCTCACCCCTTATTTTTATTCTCCAGATATGAGGCATGCTTTTTAAAAATACACAGAGAATAAAAGGAAGGCCAGACAGAAGTGTAGATAGGCAAGACAGCTTTGAAAGCTACAAGTTAAACTTAGATATTGTACCTCAAAATCAAGCTATACACAATAGAAATCTGCAGTTTCAAGTACAATCCCCTTTTTCTTTTCCACAATTCTTTTCCATTATTATGTATACAGAAATGCCTGTTTTAATTGGTGTTTGTTCAGAAAATAACATTTTTAAAAAGAAATATGATGACTGGGTGTGTTAGAGCTTCAGTTTGTGTGAAAGCCTTGTAGCAAAAAGTTGTTGGATTTACTCTAATTTAGAAGAGAAATGGGAGAGCCTATTCTTCCCTCTATGAAGCAAAGAGAGAACCTTAGCTGAGGACCCTGGCTGAAGCAAAAATGATGAGCACTGCAACCTGTTGCCCAGTGGCCATGAGACCAGTAGTTGGACAACACTCTGATGAAAGATTTGGACTCCGTGGGAGCCGCATGAAGAGACCACCAGAAGACATTGGTGGCCCTCCAGGGTCAGAGGAATCAGTTGCTGTGTGGATGTTTGAGCCAGATAGGATGACCTACACGTGTTCTCAGTGTGTGTGTCCTTCTCCCACCGACATAGTGTGTGAATCCATGGGTTAGTGAAGCCCTGGTTTATGGGGGTATTTTATTGCTACTTTTCTTTTTTTTTCTTTTTGTTTTTTACTTTTTGGTGAGATGATCTGGATTAAGTGACTTGCCCAGGGTCACACACCTAGTAAGTGTTAAGTATTTGAGGCTGGAGTTGAACACAGGTCCTCCTGACTCCAAGGCCAGAACTCTATTCACTGCACCACCTAGTTGCCCCTGCTACCTTTCTTACTATGCCATTTCATTATGTTCCTTTTCGTTAATAACAATAACAATAGTTAAAATATGGAAACAAGTTTTACATGATTTTACATGTATAGTTGATATAGTGTTTGCCATCTTAGTGGGTGGGAAGGGACTAAAGGAAAAGAAATAATTTGAAATTAAATTTTTTTTAAAAGAATGATAAAGAGGATGCATTCAAAAATGTGGACTTACATGAACTGATGCAAAGTAAAGTAAGAAGAACAAGAACATTGTGTACACAGTAACAGCAATGTTGTACAATGAACTGTGAAGGACTTAGCTATTCTTAGCAATACAATGATCCAAGATAGTTCCAAAGGATTCATGATGAAAAATGCCATCCACCTCCAGAGAAAGAACTGATGGAGACTGAATGCAGATTGAAGCAGACAGACTTTTTTAACTTCATTTTTTTTTGGGGGGGGTTGATCTATTTTTTTTCTTTCACAGCATGTTTAATATGGAAATATGTTTTGTATGACTACACATGTATAACCTATATCAAATTGCTTGCCTTCTCAATGGGGAGGGAGGGGAGGGAAGGAGAGAATTTAGAAGTCAAAAGTTTAAAAAAAAAGCAAATGTTAAACATTTTTTACATGTAATTGGAAAAAATGTTTGGGGAAAAAAGAATTCTAAAACTAAAGACATATACAAATACTTTAAAAAATAATAGCTAAAATTTATGTAGCTCTTACTATGTACCAAGTGCTTTATGACTATTATCTCACTTTATCCTCCCAACAACCTTGGAAGGTAATCATTATTATTATCCCCATTTTACAGATGAGAAAACGGATGAAAATGGAGGTTAAGTGACTTGCCTGGGGTTACACAGCTAGTGAGTGTTTAAGACTGGGTTTAAACTAAGGTCTTCCTGACTCCAAGGTGCAGCATTCTGTCTCCAATTGCTTTGAATCAACTGTGTCTTTTGAAGAACTAGTAAAAAAAAAATACATATAGTGATAGAGCTCATGAACTATAGCTCCTGAATGGATGCTGACCCACAGAATACCTTGTACCCAGGACAGCCTTGTCTAGGGTACTTGCTGTGAGAGCCTATATGAAAAAAAATAACATTTATGATCCTGTTAGAGCTGACAGGGATGCTACCACCATCACCCTTCCAAACAGCAAAAGCTTGGGAGTTAAGACTGTTTTAAGAGAAGGTAGAAAAGGAAATACATTTATTTTAAATAGTTAGTGATCCAAATTGATGCCAGAATACTGTCAACAACTTACGGAACTGCTGGTTACAAACTTCTGAGATGCTGTGCATGTCGGGTAGAAAATGTGATAAAATTTAGACAGTGAGTGGAAGGCATGCTTACATGAAAGTCAAGTCGCCCAGTTTGGCCATGAGGAGGAAGGACAGAAGGAAGGAAGAATAAACATTTATGTACATTTATTTATCCTTCTTTATGCACCTACTATGTGCCAGGCACCAAAGTGCTGAGTATGAATGTTAAGTGCTGCACAAATATTACCTCATTTGATCCTCCAACAACCTTGGGAGGTAAACACTATTATTATCCCTGTTTCACAGTTGAGAAAACTGAGGAAAAGACAGATAAAATGATTAACCAGGGTATCACACCACTGGTGAGTATCTGAGACCACATTTGAACTCAGATCTTCCTGACTCCAGGCCCAGCCTTTTATCCACTGCACCAGCTGCCTGCACTAATGATATCTTTGCTACAAGTGAAAACAATACTGACATTTATGTAGGTTTATAGCTTGGCATACCTTTGCATCCTGACAACCTGCCAGTTAGAGAGTACAAGTATTATTATTCCTGCTTGACAGATGAGAAAATTGAGGCTTACAGAGGTTAAATATTGTCTACTGTCATATAGCTAGAAAGTGGCAGAGACCAGATTTGAATCTAGGTCTTTGGATTCTAGAGATTTTTTTTTTTATCAGCTCCCCCACAGTTGCCTGTATAAGACTGAGACTGACTTTGAAAATAAAGTTTTAAAATGTGGTCACTATTTAGTCCAATGCACAGACACACACATGCACACCTTTTTTTGCTTCTTTCCATCCAGAGTGTAAGGCTATCCAATGGGTACTTCTACTCACAAAATTTCCATGACTCCAATGGCTTTGGGAGGGCTGATGCTTAGCTATTTCTTTTTCTCAGCATCACGTCAGAGGTTTTAGACAAAAGTTACTCTTTGTGTACAACATATATACAGTGTATCCCAAAAAGTCTTAGTTCAATTTTAAGCTTTTATTATTTTGGAAGTACAAATGCTACAAACTTACAAAATACAGAATGTCAAAGTTGAATGACTTAAAATTTATTTTGCACTTATTTAGTTTTGTGAATTTTGAATAACAAAAGTATTTTAATTTCATTTTCTGGATAATGCTTTCTCAGACCTGTAGATCTGCAGAAGAAGTCCTTGGCCACCTCAGTTTTCTGATCTATCTCCATTAGACTTTTTTTTTTTGTGAGGCTCATTTCAAAAGTGTCATAGAAGCATCAAAACCTTGTTCTTTGAGTGATCTTAAATCTGGAATCACAAATGCAATAATTCAGACTGACCAACAGCTGCTGAACATTTTTAACAAAGTTCAAAAATCTACTAGAGAGATGTGCAGCACAAGACAGTGGTTCTGTACAATTTTTAACAAGAATAATTTAACTTTTCAGGTGCCGATTTTAAAATAAATTGGCATCATTTATACTTTTGAAGTTATTTAAACTTAAAAACTACACTAAGACTTTTAGACACCCTATGTAAGTTATATAAAATCTAACTTTGCAAAGCACCCAGTTATTCTTTTACTCTCCCGCCTCTTCCTAAACATTATGCGATTGAGCTTCCCCCCCCCTTTGACATGAGGCTATGTATCATGATTGTCCAATAAGAAAGACTTCTGAATATCCCTAAATGACATGTGAATTGGGGAGTAGGGATGGGAAGAGAGTGCCCGTCTAGACCACTGATTTAATTGGTATAAGGAAGTCACCATGTAGAAATTCTCTCCAATAATTTCAATAATATATAACTTACTAGGCTTAGAGAGCTGCCTAAGGGTATTCAGAAAAAATGCAGACCCACTATTATCTAGCTAATATGGAGCAGAGGAAAGACTTGAAGCCATGTCTTTTTGATGCCAAAGATGACCTTCTAACCACTACAGCATGCTGGCTCTTAAGATCTGAAAATTAGATGTATAATGTTAATAATGTCATTTCTTCCCTCCTCCTTTTTTTCTTTCTTTTCTTTCTTTTTTTTTCTTTTTCCTTTTTCTTTCTTTTCTTTCTTTCTTTCTTTCTTTCTTTCTTTCCTTTCTTTCTTTCTTTCTTTCTTTCTTTCTTTCTTTCTTTCTTTCTTTCTTTCTTTCTTTTTTGAAGCAATGGGGTTAAGTGCCTTGCCCAGGGTCACACAACTAGTAAGTGTCTGAGGTCATATTTGAACTCAGGTCCTCCTGACTCCAAGGCCACCCAGCCACCCCCTATTCCTTCTCATTTCAATGTTAGTAGCTTTTGATAATTTAAAGGAATAGAAACTGTGCTGATTTTTTTTCACTCAGTTCTTTGGGACTGACACTATAATTTTTCTTTAAATCTTCTTAAGGACAACAATAAACTCTTACCATCCTTCTAATTCTCTCAGTTTACACCAAAAAATGACAATAGAATGCAGGAATTCTCTATTATTCTCTTTGGGCTTAACTCAATTCACCATTACTGAAAACCTTGCTCCTCCCACTCTTTCACCCTTGTTCCAGTATTGTCCAAGCTGGAAATCTGCATGATGCTCTGTGTCCAGTTTGCTCTGATGCTTGTAAAGGCCAGCTGTAATTAGCCACAATGTGGGCTACAATGTGAGCCTGTGTTACTAATCACAAGTGGGCTGCACATAATTGTGTGACAAGAAATGCTTTATTTCTTTTACATTAACCGGAAAAAGACATACATATAACTAGTGCCATGGTGAGTTCCTTAAGGCAATAAAAGTGTTTTGAATTCTTCAACATCCCACGTGTTTCAGCTTCAAAAACTGTGCTATCTGTTTTTTTCCATTTCAGTCTGGTCTTTTATCACACATTCAGACTGACTCTCCCCCTGCAGCCCAGTGTACAAAAGGAAAGAGAGGGAAGACTATCCTCTCCCTAAATGCCCCTCCTGCATGCATGAGTGCAGTACAGATACACCATGATACCGGGACATTCTAGAGTGGCAAGAGCTCTTGAAAGGAGATCAGTTCCAGTTCCTGTGGCTCCTATAGCACAAATCATTTAACCTCCCGAGGCTTCAGTTTCTCCATCTGTGAAATGAGAAAGTTAAACTAGAGAACATCTAAGATTCCTTCCAACATTAACATATTAAATGCTTCGGGACATGGCTAATGTGGAAATTTGTTTTATTTGACTGTACATATTTGTTACATAGGTTTTCTTTGTCTTTTGGGGAAGGAGAGAAAATAAAAGCTTATGAACTAAATTTTTTAAAATACATTTTTTAAAAAATTACACTTGTAACTATTACAGCATTAAGTGAAGGAAGGTTGAGGCAAGGGCACTGGGAACATATTGGAAAGGGGTGGTATGCTTCCATCTACCGTACTGGTCATGAACTATGTATGGCTCACCAATGGGACCTTCAAATGTATTTAGTTAGTTATGCTTATTTAAACTGTACATTGTTGGGCCCTGTTCCATTTGCTATATAACAAAGATCCTGCGTAGACAGAAAATTAGGGTTATCTAAGGATGCTGACATATATATGACATATAAGTGTCTCTATACACACATATTATATACATACATAGGTGGATGTACATATATACATATACGTGCATATGTAGATATACACACATATAATCTAAACTAGAATATAAGCTCCTCCCAGATGGGGAATTTTTTTTTCTTGTATCCTCAGCATCTAGTACAGTGCTTGGAAGCCACTGAAGGGCCTAGAGTCCATGAGGCCCTTACATTTTCTCTTCTACAAACAGGAGATAGTATCACAGGGCCCTCTCAGAAATAGAAATTGAATACATTTGAAAGACTCCATTGACCTTCTGCCTAAATTCATGGCTCTACATGGCTGATTCTGTTTATTTGGGTGCACTTTGAAGGATGTTATCTTAGAATTTTGGTTTTGGTTGGTATTTGCCTATGACTTCTCATTGGTGCAGGGAACTCCCAAAATTCAAACTCTTTCTGTCAATATAGACTGATAAATCATCAACCACCAAGCATTTCTTTTTTTTCCTTGATGGTATTTTTTCCCAATAACATGTAATCAATAAGCATTTCTTAATCTTCTACTGTGTGCTGGGCACTGTGATTGGCACAGAAGATAGTCTTAGGGAATCATTAGGGGTACTGAGAGGTTAAGCTATTGCCTATGGCCACAAAATTAATATGTGTCATAGTCCAGACTTTAACCCAGATCTTCTTGACCCCAAATCTTATCTTTCCAGCAGGCCATACTGTCTCTCACTCTAGAATCACTTGATCTAAATCTAACTATTCTAGTTCAGATGCTTTATCTTAGAAGATGACACAGGCAACATTTACTTTCTTGTGGCACCTTGCATTATAACTGATGTGAACAATACTGTAACCTTTCGTAGGAAAAGTTGGACACCATCACGAAAATGGCAAGTCCACTCATCTCTCTGAAAGGGCGCTTTAAAAATCTCCAAGCAGTATGTTGCAACACAAGCTTCCATACCCTTTGAGATACTCTGTCACTATTTAAATAGCCCATTCTCAAATAAGGCACTTGAGCACTACTGATACCCCCAACTCCCAAGACACTTGAGGAAAAGTGGATTTGAATGAAAAAAAATTGAAAGCATTTACTCATTTTTCATAACATTACAGTGATGGGCAAAACCTGCTGGTTTTCATTTTCTTGATTCCTTTGAGATTCTGCAGGCAAAAATGTTGCTGGATGGGAATAGTAAACATTTTTATTGATCTGTGTCTAACAGGTGACTTACAGAAAAATCAGCATTCTAGTCCACAAGCCTGGTGGGTTCCATATTTATGGTAGGACTCCTCCCATATTATTTGAAAACGGGTTAGAATGAAAATACAAACTAATCTCCTTTGATCTGCTAATCTTATGCCCTGTTGCTACAAAACTGTATTACCTCATTTCTGGGAAGGAAATGGGAGCTCTTTGAGTGCTAGGATCAGCAGCTTTCTACCTTGTTTTCTTGCTTTAGGTCATGCACAGCCTGGCCAACTCTAGAAACATTTCCCCTTCTTTCCTAAGGAAAACTAATCTTTCTATCTTCCCCTTCATTCCTCCCTTCTTCTATGAAGGTCAATTCATGACGGGTTGAAATAATCTTTGATAAGGTACAAACATCAGCCTTCAACTAGTAAGTCCTTACTGATTTAGATTAGCGAGAGGGATTGTATCTGTCATTTCACTGGCATAAGGCATTGTCAAATGAGGAAAATTCCTACCAATGCAAGTTGGCAACTTATAGACTTAAGAATATAGAGGTTAAATGACTTGCCCAGGATTACAAAGAGTATTAAAATCAGAATTTGAACTCACATCTTCTTGGCTCTCTTTCCACTGTACCAGAGGTGTAAAACTTAAATAGAAATGGGGGCCACTAATCCTAGAAATGTGGCCAATGGGCTGTACAAAAAGATCCCTGTGGGCTACATATTTATTTAGTTTTAAAATGCAACATTATCTATGTTTCACTGTATTTTTATTTATGTTGTTAATGATGTACCAATTACATTTTAATCTTGTTCCAGGCTGCACTCATGTTGTGGGCTATATGCTACCATGATTCATCTTAACAAAGAATATACTTTGTTTTTGAATAAGCAAGATAAAAAATCATTAGCACACTGGTCAAATGCCAAAGGGATTAATGCACGCAATTCATTTCAATTCAATTCAACAAGCATTTATTGTGTCCATTGTGTACATGGAACATTGCTATGTATTAGAGAAGAAACAATAATAATAATGTGTTTACATAGCACTTTAAAAACATATCTTATTTTATCATCACAAAAACCCTGGGAATAATCTGACCTCAGACACATAACGCTAACTGTGGGACCCTCGGCAAGTCACTTAACCCCATTGCCTAACCAAAAACAAACAAACAAACAAACAAAATCCCTGAGAAGCAGAAGCTATTCTCATTTTTCAGATGAAGGAACTGAGACAGACAGAGGTTAAGTGACTTGCCCAGGGTCACAGATATTAAGTGCCTAAGGCAGCATTTGAACTCAGGTCTTCCTAATTCCAGGTCTAGCACTCTATCCACTATACCATATAGCTGCCTCTACGAAGATGAAAAGAAAAATAGTCCCTGTCCACAAGGAACTATAGCCTATTTATTAGAGAACACCAACATGTGTACAGATAAATAAATACAAAGCAGACACAGAAAAATTTCAGAGTAGAAGAATAGAAACATGGAGCTCTTCTTCATTGCTCAGACCCTATTCCTTAGTATTCTGTGGAAACTTGTGGTTTTCAGAAAGTTAAGATACATTTGAGCAGAAGTGAGAGGCACAGAAGAACCAGAAAGAGCAGTGAATCAATACAGCAATAAAGGAACAAAATGGAGAGTAGTAAATATAGTAATAATTAGGGAGAGCATTTGCTGAAACATAAGGCTGAAGTAACTTGAAATTCTGTAAGTGAATCATCAGGTATTTAATGAACATTGTACTAGTTCCCAGGGGCAGCTGGGTGGCACAGTGGATAGAGCTCCAGGTCTGGAGTCAGAAGATTCATCTTCATAGTACAAATCTGGCTTCAGATACTTACAAGCTGTGTGACCCTGGGCAAGTCATGTAACCCTGTTTGCCTCAGTTTCTCATCTGTAAAATGAGCTACAGAAGGAAATGGCAAACCACTCTAGCATCTTTGCTAAGAAAATCCCAAGTAGGGTCACAAAGAGTTGGACATGACTGAAACAATTCAACAACAGAACCAATTCCTCTGATTTATAAGCTCTGGGACAACTACTTAGTGGATAACAAATTTTGATATAAGAAGTATGTGTACAGTGGTGCACACCCAGAAATGTGCTAGCAGAGCTACCAAGTCAATTTGTCAAATTTTCAGTGTGAACATTTACACCTTGGAAACTGACAAACAGTAGAATCTGGGCTTGATTTATTATTTTGTGACTTGTTTAGACTTTAAAAAGTGATAGAGATAATGTTAATAATGCTGATTAAACTTAAAAATATGTCATGCGCACATTTTTTTTCCTAGAGAGCCAGTTGTTAAATATTTATCAGCATATCCCCTATCTATTCAGAATGTCATAGGCATATGCATGTGGGTAAACATAACAGGGAATTGTAGGGGTGGGGAGAGGAGGCAGGACAAAATGATGTATTGTTTAGAAATGAAAAACTGTCTTTACTTGTCAACTGGATTGGAGAAAACCCTGATACCTTATAAAAACATAACATAAAAATCTTTACCCAAAACTGAAAATCCAGAAACAAGGGGAGAGGTATACCATCTAATTTGATAGTGATTGCAATGAGAAAAAAATAACGATTCTTTTATGTTTTAAGCTTTAAAAAATTTTTTTATACTTTCCAGAATCCTGTACATTAGGAAGCGCAGTAACAAAAGCATTCCATGTGGCATTTTTGTATCATTTTGCTGTCTCATCTGGTACATTTTCTTTTTCAGAACTTTCCTGGAGTTTTATGTCAAAGAAGAGAAGATAGTTTCAGTCCCTGGAGAGAATTACAAACATTGGAGACAGTGGGGGCAAGGGTCTGAGCTCAGGCATTAGAGTCAAGCATTCTAAGTTCCAATTCCACGACTAACCATGTCTTGCTGAGTGCCCTTCAGCAAGTGACTTAACCTCCCTTTGCCAAGTAAGGATATTAAGGCTCACCTCACTCACAGGGCCTTTGTGTGAATTAAGTAATTAGAAAGTGAAATTCTCTTCCCAAGGAACCCTTTAGGAAATGAGATGCTGGCCAAATGACCATTAAGTGCGCTGGGAAAATAAATACAGAAGGCCAGAGAAATGTGAAGAAGAAATTTAGTTTCTAGATAAAGAGTTAGTGGAGGCTAAACTTGGCTTCTTTGATAAATGAAATATTTCCACTGAGGCTGCACAAAGTTCTGAAAGAAGGGAATAGTCACATACATACATACATATATTTTTCCTTTGTGCTCCTTTAAAGTATTTCACTTTGTTTTCTATAATTGCACATCTATAACCTATATCTGTTTACTGTCCCAAGGTGGGGAGGGGAGGGAGGGAGACAGGGAAGGATGGGTAGAATTTGGAATTCAAAACTTTAAATAAAAATGTTGA
The DNA here is from genome assembly GCF_003287225.1 of Phascolarctos cinereus. Lineage (NCBI taxonomy): Eukaryota > Metazoa > Chordata > Mammalia > Diprotodontia > Phascolarctidae > Phascolarctos > Phascolarctos cinereus. The sequence goes on from NW_027556098.1 coordinate 234,798,224, forward strand.
AGAAAAAATACTAAAGTATTTCATTTGTTTGGCCTCAAAATAGAAAACTTTCAAATAAAATCATCTGCTTTGAAACAATGCTTGAAATAATTAGGTTACAAATTCTGAAGCCTTTAATGTGGCTGAAATTATATAACTATCTGTGCATTCTACGTATGGCCCTATTAAATGTACCAGGCACTGATGGCGCCAGCTGTCAGGAAGCAACATGAAAAATAGTTTTAATAGCTGCTCTTTGACCTGTTTTATATTTTATGTCAATTATAACAGCACACAACCATGCATAATTATGAAGCATAGATGCATTAAAATGTACACATAATTTGTGTTCTTATGGCAACCGTTGCATTAAGATTTAGAAAACAAACCTATTGTTATAAGTCATTTGCACATTCATATATTAGTACTAAATATCGGGGATGGATTTGTCTATCCATCTGCCTTAAGACATTGTAAGTAAATATATCTTCTTTTTTGGAGGGGTGGATAAAATTTCTATATAAATGTACTGTAGGTGCCATCTGTATCATACATCATAATACAGTGCACAGCGCCATCATGCAGAGCAGCAACTCCAGTAAACACATGAGATGTGATTGTCATTGGAATGTCATTTTTTAAAAAATGATCTGGTGTAAAGACAGAAGGAGGATTTTTCTTTTCTTCTGGCGCTGCTGCAAAGAATCCCCACTTTTGACTACCCCATGCTTTTTGTATTTCTCAGCAGCTTCCCTTTTTTTTAGGGATTGGAGGAAAATCATTCCATTTAAGGGCTGTAAATTAAAATGAGCATATAATGTGGAAAAAAAAATTTAATGCGTTATGTACTTGATGTACTATGACGAATTCACCAGGATCAAATATCCAATTTTCCAAATATTCCCATGAATGTGGTATCATGCACCCTCCTGATTTTATAGATGGGCAAAATTGGGCTCATATATTCAAGAAGAACTGTTATCTCATTGATGTGGGCATGCTTCCTTCAATGACAAAGATAGTAATCTATCCATGCCTGCCCACTCTGTGCAACTCCTATTCGTGTTCTCCCATAATTCTATCACCAGGAATAAACTAAGTAGAGAGAGTGATGGACCTGGACATAGGAAGACCTGAGTTCAAATTCTGCCTCAAACCCCTGCTGGCTATGTGACCCTGGGCAAATCTCTTAACCTCCATCTGCCTCATCTTCTTATTTTGTAAAATGGGGATAATAATAGCACTTACTTCCCAGGGTTGTTATGGGGATAAAATGATATAATATTTGTAAAGTGCTATGTACATGCTACCTCACTATTGTCGCCTAACATGTTCTAGGCAATCTTCTAATTTTCTTGACATCATGTCAATGCCCACAGAACATGTGGCTGTGCTCTGTTTATCCCTCCATTTTACTAGCCAGTCTTTCCCTTACCCCAGTTGTATTGCTTCAGTCTTTGTATTTGTACTCCCACCACCTAACAACATGCCTGGTCTTCAGTAAGTAGTTAACAATGGTCACTCAGGTAGTTCAGAGGCATCAAGTTATTGGAGTATGGTAAGCAAACTGGGAATCAGGAAACATGTTTTTTTGTTGCCTCTTTTCAGGCTTTTAAAAACAATTTTGTCTTAGGCTGTATCTAATCAATGAGACTGCAGGAGCCAACTGAAAAATGAACAAGGCTTTGTACAGGGTGGGCAGGTAGGGCCATATTACTATATTTGTCACTGGAGGAAGTGTGCCCACTTCAATGAGCTCATAGTTTCACTTGAATATATGAGCCCAATTCTGTCTATCGATAATTTTATATATCACTTTATATAGCATGAGCCTTATATAGCACTTTACAAATATTCTCATTTCATCCTTAAGACAACCCTGGAAGGTAGATACTTTTGTCATCTCAATTTGCGTAAAAAGAATGTTAAGCACACAGACTAGATCAGAAGTGTCAGCACATAGTCACTCATGCTCCTAGGGCTGCCCAATCTTGATTAAAATGCAATTGGGAAATATCTGGCAAAATAAATACAATAAAACATAGATAACATTACATCTTAAAACTAAGTCAATATGTCACCTAAATGAATCCTCATGTAGAGATTAGTCAACCACATTTCTATTTGAATCTGACACTACTGGGCTAGATGAGCTGCCCAAGGTCACAGTGTCTGAGATAAGTTTTGAACCCAGGTCTTTATGTTTCTAAGTCTAGCATTCTTATCCACTAGATCACATTATGTCTCATCTGATCCTTTTAGTCCTTTGAGGTGGGTACTATTATTATCCCCATATTACAAATAAGGGAACTGAGGCCAAAGAGAAGTAAATTGGCTTGCCCAGGGTCACACAGCCAATATGCAACACAATCTGGATTTGAACTCAGGTCTTCCTGACTCTAGGTCCAGTGCTCTATCCACTGTGCCACTTGGTCGCCTCATAGCACAGAAGCAAATAAACATGAACAACAAAATAATAAATAACTAGTAAATGTCTGAGGCTAGCAAATGTTTGAGCCCAGGTCTTCCTGACTTCAAGTTCAGCACTCTAGCTATCCACCACACCATCTAGTTATGCAAATGTTTGTTCATTGACTAGTTGATTGATAGTTCATTTTTACCATGGCCTCATGCACTTAATGCCAAAAACAGAATCAGCTAACCAAGTCTAGGGGGTGGAGGAGGTGGGGGGGTGGTCACTTAAAATAACAAACTTTAGTAATTTAACTTGTTCATTTTTCAATTGGCTCATTTAGAAACAATCTAAGACAAAAAAAAATTCTGTAAAGTTTTCTGATTCCTAGTTTGCTTACTGTACTCAAATAACCTGATGTTTGTGAACTACTTGTGCATGACCTTGGGCAAGTCACTCCCCTCTCTGGGCCTGTTTCCTTATCTGCAAAATGATGCTGGGCTAGACAACATGATCATAAATTTAGAGCTATATGGGATGGTGGAGATCATCTAGCACAATTTCCTTCATGTCACAGATGAGAAAACTAAGGTTCAAATTGGTATTATGACTTGCCCACGACCACTGAGCAGGCAATAAATAGCTGAGTTAGACTATGAATCCAGTTCTCTTGATCCAAATCCAGAATGCTTTGCTTTCACATACTGCATTGCCCTCCCTGCCCCCCAGCCCATGATTTCTAGGCTCCCTTCTGGCTCTAAGCTTCTGTGAGTACAATGAGTGGGGAACATTACTTAGCTATCCCATGTCATTCTGCTTCTGCCCCACCAATTCTGAGCAAATTATTCTGGAACATCCCCCCACCCCCACCCCTTCCATCTTACTCGGAGTTAGGGGAAGGAGCCATCAAGGACAGGATCTGGTTTCTCCTCCATTGTAAAATCTCTTACTCAATTGACTTGATGTTCCGTTCACTTCACATGAACCAAATACCTCAAAGTGTGCACAGCACAGCTCCAATATAATAGTAAAGTTTCCAGGGTAATTGTGCTAAGCTGGAGCTCCAGAAATCCACATTCTGAGACCCAGAGAGAGAGAGAGAGCCTAAGAACAATACATACTATCAGGAACTGCCTCTGATTTCCCGTCTGGGTCACTCATTTCTTTGTGCTTTGTGGCTGTCTCAAAAGTGTCAAGAAGGTTCACTAACGAGAATCCCTTTGTCTCTTTCCATATACGTCCTTTGCTTAGGGTTTGACTTTAAAGAGGTTTCTTATGTGACTCAGAATCTCCCAAGGGAAGATATGAATCCCTTCTGTCCTTAGAGCTTTCTGGCTTATGGTTTGTAGTATATTTGAAATCTTCTCTTCAAATTATTTATTTTGTTCAATTTGTGTTTATCACCTGAAATCTTGAGGCACTTTATAAACAAAAACAGCAAAAGCTATTATAATATCCATATTTAACAGTCTTCTCTCATTTAAAGCATTTGTAGATGTTGGCAATTAACAGGGATTTATTGAGTTAGGTGAGTTTTCAAAATTTGGACTACACAGAAGTTAGAGCCTTGATCCAATTTAATTCCATAAAAAAAAAGCATTTATCTTATAAGTTGTTACAATGCATAAGATACTATGCTGGGCAATGAGGGATCCAAAGACCAAAAAAAAAAAAAGAGTTCCTGCCTTCAAGGAGTTTATGTTCTACTGACAGGATATAACATGTATATAGTGATGGGATATAACATATATGTCGCAATTCAGTCATTTCAGTCATGTCTGACTCTTCATGACCCCAGTTTTCTTGGCAAAGATACTGGAGTGGTTTGCTATTTCCTTCTCCAGCTCATTTTACAGATGAGGAAACCGAGGCAAACAGGGTTAAGTGACTTACCCAGAGTCACAGAGCTAGTAAGTGCCTGAGGTCAGATTTGAACTTACAAGGATGAGTTTTCCTGATTCCAGACCCAGCATTCTGGATTCAATGTGCCACCTAGCTGCCCCCTAATATAGATAGATAGATAGACAAATAGATAGATAGATAGATAATAGATAGATAGATAGATAGATAGATAGATAGATAGATAGATATAGATATAGATATAGATATAGATATAGATATAGATAGATATAGATATATACACAAATATGTGTGCAGATATATATACAAATAATAAATACTTAGAAAATATTAAAATTTACAAAAAACAAACTAGCTAAAATCAGTTTCTCAGTCCAGAGGGGTTATATTTAGTGAAATAGTAGTTGTTGATTATGAGAAATAAGACGGAGGAAAAGAAAAAGCAGAGAAATGAGGAAAAGAAAGAAGGGAAGAAACAGGAAAGAATGGAGGAAGCACAACTGCAAGGTAGGAAGAGACAGAGAATGATAGCATGTGGAGTTGCCAGTGAATCAAATTAACAGCTCCTCAGAATGAGTTGTCAGTATTCAAACAAAAGAGTACAGACTATTTTTCAGAATGTAAACTTCTTAAAGGCAGGGACTATTTTTTATTTATTATGTTTTATTTGTTTATTATAGAAATACTTTGTATCTCTAACAAAACATACAGTTTTGAAGATAATACAGAATTTATATATATGCATGTTGTATTAAATATTCATTGCTTCCTATAAAATCATCTTTTCGTTCTACTATGTATATATAGAAATGCTTTTTTTTGGTGTTCAAGTATAAAAGACAAAATTAAACAAATGCAGAAGGTAGCACATGAGTAGGGTTGCAAAATACAGAAAAGTATCCTAAGAAGTAAAGAATAAATACATTTTAAAGCAAGAGAGACAACCTGTGCTAAGGTACAAAGAGTCAATAAGTATTTACTAAGCTCTTACAATGTGATGGGTCCCATGTTTATGATACAAAGGGAAGCAAAAGCAGAGTCCCTGTGCTCAAAAAGCTCACTTTTTGCTGGAATGGGAGAGAGACAACATGAAATATGTATGTAGGCATGTATGCATGTATGTATGTATTATACACACACACTCAAGAAACGTGCAGTGTAAATGGAAGATAATTTCAAAGAGAAGATATCAACAGGGGAGGATGGGGACAAGAAAGATTTCCAGGAAAATGGGTCTTGAATGTGTGTGTGTGTGTGTGTGTGTGTGTGTGTGTGTGTGTGTGTGGAACAACAATAAAGCTAATTTGGAAGAACCTTAAAGAATGGGATGAAGAGTAATGTATAATATGGTGGAAAAGGTAGGTTGGAATCAGGTGAAAGACTTTAAAAGTCAAAAGAAAGATTATTTTGATCATAGAGGCAATAGTCACAGGAGTTCAATAACATGATCAGACCATTATTTGAGGAAAAGTTACTTCAGTAGTTGATTGTAAGACGTATTGAAGAAGAGAAAAATTTGAGGAAAGAAATTAATTATGCTTTTGCTGGTCTCAAAAATCCTTAATGAATCCCAACTGCTTAGCAAATAAAGTTGCAATATAATTGTTTGCCATTCTAGGTCCTTCAGAATCTGAGAGCAACCTATCATCCCAGCCTCATCCCATATTACCCACCTCCATGTATTCTAAGCTCTAGCCAAATAGGCTATTCTCTGCCTCCCACTTTGCCCCTGTAGGGCTTTTTGCTCACTGTGTTCTTTTTGCCTAAAATGGCCTCTCTACCCCATGCACCCATAATTCCTGCCTTTAAGTACAACCCAAATTCTATTCCCTTATGAAGTTTTTCCTCATCCCCTAACAGTAAGTGCTATTCCCCTTGGATCTCACGTAACACTTCATATCTCTCCAATGCATTTGTCGTATGACATTGAACATTATAGTTTAACTGTGTTGGTGCCTCCCTTATGTCCTAACAATACATTAAGTTCCTGAATGACAGGAACTGTGCTTTATCTAAACTTTGTATTATCTCTCCCAGTGCTTTGTATAATACTCTATATGTGATAAGCACATTGTAGTTTTTGAATTTGATTTTGAGAGTTTGTTTAAGGTGGAAATAATGCAGGTAATTTAGGGGAGGGAGATGAAAAAAAGGCAGTTTGCCTAAAGGGATAAAGCATGGGATTTGAAATCAGAAGTTCTGCATTCAAATACTGACTCTGTGTGACCTTTACGGAAATCACTTAACCTTTCCATTTATCAAATGAGGAGGTTGAACTAGATGATCTCTAAGGTTCCTTATATCCCATGAGTAACTTTTTAAAAGCATCACTTATTCCTCCACTCAAATCTATACCACAATCCAAGAAAGAAAGGCGGAGGGGGGAGAACCCAATACACTTGACAGGAATATTTGTAGCTCTCTTGCTCTCAATTACTGGGATGGGATTTTTAATTTATTTCAGCATTCTCATTGATTCATATTTCACATATTCATCCTAATAGGAGTGGTTTTATTCCTTCCCCTGATGTTTGTGTTACAATATTGTGTTCTAGTCTACACTCATGAATTCCTAAACTTCCTATGACCTCCCCGAGGCCAAAACCTCCTGCTTACTAAATTTCCAGTGGGTAGCTTCCCAACTCTTCTAGAATCCACATGTAAAACCCGAATTCCTGTTCATGCCAGTTATGATGTGCTATGATTAGACATGCTCAGAAGGTAGAACCACAAAGAACCATACATCTTAAAAGTTCAAAGTAAAAGCTGCAAGCAAAGCTGCATGAATTACATGGACATCCTTGACCTTCAGAATCTTGGGTCTTTAACATGTTTTCCTTTCATACCTCCATTTGGAATTAGGGAATTAAGTGTGACTTTTTTATCCAGAGCTAAACTTTACTGTTTATGGTATATTATCATCACTTTTCTAAATTATCTATTTAATTGTTTCATTTGCATAACAAGGGGAAGGGGGAATAAAATAATCATTTATATAATACCTACTATATGCTAGGTACTGTGCTAAGCATTATACAAATATTATCTCATTTGCTCCTCACAAATAGATGGTAGATGCTATCATTTTCTCCATTCTACAGTTAAGGAAACTGAGATAAACAGATTAAGTGACTTGTCCATGGTCACACATCTAGTGTCTGAGGTTGGATCTGAACTCAGTTTTCCTAACTACAGGTCCAGTGCTCTTTCCACTGCACTACCTAGCTACACAAAACTTCAGAATTACCCATGGATTAGGTGATAGCTGAACAAACTTTGATGAACAAACAGAACAGAAATGTGCCATAAGAAACAATGGATATGAGTTCACAGAAATGTTAAAGGACTTATAAGAAATAATATATTGAATAAGCAGAACAATTTACAGAATGACTATAATAATGTAGTCAATTGTGTCAACAAATATATATAAGTGCTTATTATGTGCCAGGCACTGAGCTACTAAGTGCTAAAGATACAAAGAAAAGCAAAAACAGTTCCTGCCTTGAAGTAGCTCACAATTTGATGAAGAGAGAGAACATGTAAACAACTTTGTAAATATAAGATATATAGAGGGTAAACTGGAGATATTCTTAGTAGTAAGAGACATCAGGGAAGGCTCCTTGCAGAGGGTAGGATTTTAGCTGAGACCGGAAGGTAGCCAGGGAAGCCAGAGATGATGAGAGAGAATATTCCACACATTAAGAACAGCCAATGAAAACACCTAGATTTAGATTTGAGTGTCTTGTTCAAGGAACAACAAAGAGGCCAGAGACACTACATAATAGAATATGTAAAGGTGAATAAAGTATAAGATGACTAGAAATGTAGAAAGAGGCCAGGTTATAAAAGTTTAACAAGATTTTATATTTGATCTTGGAGATAAGAAGGAACCATTTAAGTGGCTCTGTTTGAGTACAGGAATGACATGGTCAGACCTTCACTATAAGAAGATCCTTTGACAGCTAAGTTGAGGTAATAATAGTTTCAAAAGAAAGAAGAGGGCATACATGAACATGCTGAGAACATAGAATCAGCAGGACATGGCAACTGCTTGGATAAGGGGAATGAGAGGGTGAGGAATGAAGGATGACACGTAGGTTGCCTGCCTGGGTAAATAGGAAGATGGCGATATCCTTACAGTATTAGGAAAGATACAAAGAGGTGAGGATTTGTGGGGACAGATGATTTTAGTTTGGGACAAGTTAGGTTTAAGATGTATACAGAACATCCAGTTTAAGATGTCCAATAAGTAACTGGAGATGTGACACGGGAGGTCAGGAGAGAGGTTAGGAATAGATAAATGGATCTGAGAATCATCTGCATAGAGATGATAAATGAATTCATGAGAGCTGGTAATATCACCAAGTGATATTCAGAAGGAAAAGTCCAAGGACAGAGTCTTGGTGGACATTGTTAGAGAACATGACCTCAGGTGAAGACCCAGAAAAAGAAACTGAGAAGCAATCAGAAAATTAGGAGGTGAATCAAAAGAAAGCAGTGTCATAAAAATCTAAAGAGAAGAGAGTATCAAAGAAAACATGGTGATGAGCAATATCAAAGGCTGCAAGAGGTCAAGAGACAGAATTGAGAAAAGGCCATTAGATTTGTCAATTAAGAGATCACTGGTAGTTTTACAGAGTAGTTCCCGTTGAATGATGGTGTGAGAAGCCAGACTGCAGAGAGTTACAAAGAATAAGACAAACGGAGACACTAATTATAGATGGACTTCACAAGGAATTTAGTTATAAATAGGAGGAGAAATATAGTTAATGAAGATCAATAGGACAAATGAGAGGTTTTTGTTTGTTTTTTTTAAGGATGAAGGAAACATAGGCAATGAGGAAAGGATGGCAGGAAGGAAGGCTTTATTTGTCAGTGCCTAGTATGTGCAAGGCACTATGCCAAAAGTTGTTCCAATAATATCTCATTTTATCCTGGGAGGCAGCTGCTATTTTTATTCCCATTTTAGAGTTGAGGAAACTGTGACAAACAGGTTAAGTGACTTGTTGAGGGTCACTAGTATCTGAGACTAGATTTGAATTCAGACCTTCCTGACTCCAAGCCCCGTATCCTATCCTCCAGGGATCAACTATGTATGTAGAGGGGTTTGCCTTGGCAAAGAGACAGGCTACCTCTTTGTGTGAGACAGGGAATGCATCAGAGTGACATGAGATGAGGAGGAAGGGAGAAGGAGCTATTGACCTACTGTCTCATCGTTTTTTTAGTGAAATTCTGAAACAAAGTTGTCAGTTCAGAGGTTGGGGAGCGGAGGAGCCATAGGAAATCTGATGGGGGATGAAGAAGTTTGGAAATGTCACTGTGTAATGGAATTAGATGTAAATATAAGGTATCCTCTAGCATTTTAGGAAATTTCCACATAAGAAAGTTATCATCAAGAATGTACTAATTTACTCAAATATTACATGATTGCTAGACTATAAGATAAATGAGGGCAGGGGCCATTTCTTATTCTTCTTCAAGTCACTCACAGTGCCTGGCACAGCATCCTGTACATAATAGGTACACAATCACATTTCTTGAACTGAATTATATTTATAGTCACCCAGGGCTACAAAAAGATTTCTGAATTTGACATAAGGCATCAACTTGGGCCCTTCAGTTTCATCTGGCCACCAAAAAAAAAAAAGCAGAAATATATGGGTAGATTGGAGTCTTAGAGTTACAGGTTATTTAGAGATAAATAAAATGAAGTCAACTACCCCATTTTACAGATAAAGAAACAGAGGACCAGTTAAGTGAATCACATAGGGTCCCACAGCTGGCTAATGACAAAGCCAGGGCTAGGATTGGGGGCTCTTTCTACTATGCATTGTCAGCACCTCACAGCATGCACAGAGATACAGTGGAGGCCAACTTATATTGACATGATGCGGGAAATATTCTGTAGTGGAATTTGAAGGGGGAAACCATTAGAACCCCTTAAGGACCATGGCCATGACTTACAAAAAAAAATAAGCAATAAAACAAGAAACACGAAAAAAAAATTTCATCTGATACTTTGATAAATGTAAGAACTACTTATTAACTATTGAGATGAAGACACCCTAGTCAATGAAAATTGTTTGAAAAACTAGAAAAAAAGTTTCACAGAAGTTATTTTTATATCAACATCTTGCACAATATACACGTTAAGATCCAAATAGATACATGATGTAAATATAAAGTCATATAAATTTTTTGAATTAGAGAATAGAGGAAAATAATTGGCATAACTAAGAGGAGGATTCTTAACTGAACCAGGCATCAAGATAACAATAAAAAAAAACAAAAGACATGTTTGTCAATATGTCAATTATGTAAATTGAAAAGGGTATTTTTGCACAAACAAAATCAATGCAGCTAGAATTAGAAAAGTTAGTGGAAAAATCTTTGTAGTAAATATCTCTGATATGGGCCTTTTAAGACATACAGATAATATATGCAAATATATAAGAACACAAGCATTTTCCTAATAAATAACAGCTAACTTTGATAGACTTAGCCCTTCTCAGAACGCAAGGATCTCCAAAAGTCTCATGATGAAAATGCTATCCACACCCAGAGAAAGAACTATGGAGTTTGAATACAGATTGAAGCATACCATTTGCTCTTTTTTTTTCCTTCTGTTTTGTTATGTTTCCTCTTTCTTGTGGTTTCTACTTTTGGTTCTAATTCTTCCTTAAAACATGACTAATGTGAAAATATGTTTAATAGGAATGCATATGTAGAGCCTATATCAGATTGCACACCATCCTGGAGAGGGAGGTGGGAAAGGAGGAGGAGAAAAATTTAAAACTCAAAAGCTTATGGAAGCGATACTTGAAAACAAAAAATAAATTAATAAAAACAAATAAATAAATAAATGACTGATCAAAGAATATGAACATAGTTTTTGAAAGAAGATACAAAACCAATCAACAAGCATATAAAAGAATGATCCAAATTAATAATAATAAGAGAAATGCAAATTAAAATTTCTGAGGTTTTCCCTCATACCCCTCAGATTAACAAGGTGACAAAAGAGGAAAAAAATGGCAACTATTCATGGGATTGTGAAAAGGCAGGAACACTAATGCTGTGTTGGTAGATTTATGAATTGGTACAATAATTAGGGGAAACAATCTGGAATTATACTATACAAATCACTAAATTATATGTACCCTTTGATGCAGTGATAGCATTACTAACCATAAACTTGCAGGAGGTCAAAGATAGAGGGAATAGTCTCAAGCCTGCAAAAATATTCATAGCAACACTTTTATAGTAGCTAAGAACTGAAAAGTATGTGTCCATTTATTGAGGAACAGATGGACAAATTAAGGCATATGAATTCATAAAATATTATTATGCTATAAGAAATGATGAACATGAAGAATTCAGAAACTATGGAAACCTTGTATGAACTGATGCACAGTGTAGTAAGCAGAACCAGGAGGACAAAGTGTATAAAATGATATAAAGTATCTATGTGTGATATAAGAAGTGTATACAAAGGTAAAAAGTGCTGAAACATTTGCAGGAGTCTGATGAATGCAATAAACCCCTCATAACTTCAGAGGACTGATTATGAATACCTCTCTCAGAGGAAAGGTGGAGGGCTATAGTATTATATTTTCAAACATAACCAAGCGTTTCTATTCTGGAAAAGGGAAGACACTGAGAAGTGATGGTGATGTTTAAAAAGAGAGAGAATCAATTAAACATGAAAGAAAAAAGCACTCAACAGTAGGCTTGCTAAGCAGAAGTTGGCATTTATTCCCTACATGTTAAAATGGGGATGAAAAATTCAGACAATATTCTGAACTGGTGCTAATGGAAAGATACAGTATTTGCACTTTTTCTTTACAGTTTGAGATCAGCATGGTGGTGACATTCAATAAAGTAACATTTTGGTGAAAGAAGGTAAATCTTTTCTCTTACATTGGCTTGAACTATATGAAAGGACAGAATTTTTTGCTAAAATTAGGATTTCATATATTCATGCCATGTTTAACCCCTATAAGATAAGCAAGGCATTTAAATTACCAAGGCCTATATCTGCCATCATAAAGAAGCTCAGGCGCTAGAACTCAAAACAATACCCAAAATGACCATGTCCTTTCTTCTATGTCTTAGAAAACAAAATGATTTGAAGAATTTCTTTTTCACTGAAACCAGAGTAGATTACAAAGACACTTGACTACATCTAGAGACAGAGTTTGATTGGATTCTCTATTTTAATAAAAATTACCTACTTTGTCTGATAGGGTTTGAGGTGACTATATTAAGGGAAGCCTTCCCTGAGAACCTCTGAGAACTACAGGTTAAACAAATAACAGTATCAGATGTGAAGAACCGGTTAGGAAACCAAATATTAACCCTTTGACACCACGAAGGAGTGAGCCACTATGTTTTCAACTATGGATTCATTCATTTGTCTTAATGAATGGGAGAAAAAAAAAGTCTTAAGAATACAGAGAGGGAAAATAGCCAATAGGTTATAAGCTTTGGTAATTTTATAAAAAGATTGAAATTTCCAAAATCTATGAAAGAAAAATATGGCCATAAATAAATTATAGTGAGCAAAAATGGCAAACAAGAGCACATCTTACTCAGATTTGCTTTTTGATTGCCATTAAGAGGTCTAGAAACATGACAAAACTTAGGATTGTGAAAAACAGTAACAACAACAAACTAGTTTGGTTTCTAAATACCAGTTTGCTGCTAACTGCCATTCAATTTTTGTCATGGGGCTATTCAATAAGGTTGAAGCTCACACATTTCACTTTGTACCCTCCATTTGGCATAAACAGGAATTGGACAGTTGAAAGGCAATCGGTGTTTTTGTTCTTTAAACCAGCAGATTCCTCCCTGAAAATAGCACTGACTCATAAAAGCAGGCAAAGTTTTGAGTGTCAATCAGTATCTGACCAGGTGGCGTTTTAAGTATGGTGAACATACGTGCCAGATTTTCTGGGACAGTCCTGATTTCAAGAAAAGAAAGTAGACTTTAAACAAGGCTTTGGCAAAAGGACTATCCTTTGTCAGACCAGGTGTCCTGATTTTTTTGGTTGGGAAAATGTGGCCACTGTACTTTACAAGGAACTAATGAATGATTCGGACTTGTACTGTAGCAATGTAGGAGCAAATTCCAGTCCGAGTTACCTGGTGGCTTGGCCAGGGAAACTAGTGAAGTCCTAATGCTCACTTTCCCCATTCCATACTGTTAAATTGTCATGCAAGCTTGTAAACAGGAGCCTCCATCAGTTACCTCAGAGTGGTTTGAACAAACTAACATCATAACAAGAGTGTTTATGGAAAAATGCTTAAGCACTGAAGCAGAAAGGGCTTAGCACTGATCAGACCTCTCTTCCACCTTTATTCTTCACTGTTCACATTGAAATGCAAATATCAGCGCAGGGTTTCCACTGGCGTGCCACTCACAAATTGAAAAGCAGTTTTTATCTATGCAAATGTAAGCATGGTAATTGAAGTTAATCAATCAATGCTAGCTTTCACTAAAACCTTGAACATGATTGAATAAAGTAATTATCATTCAGCAGAAAATGATGAAGTTGTAGACAGCATGAACCTTATTAAAGGAGGATTTTGAGTCACAATGGCTTAATTTAGCTAACAGCCCAGCCTTAGCCTAAGCAACACACTACTCTCCCTGTCTAGAATTGTTTTATGATTAAAAAAAAGGGGGGGGGGTAGGGGGATGGGAAATAAGGTGGGGGTAAGGGCAA